>NW_020954590.1:94846022-94853800 GCF_900497805.2 Vombatus ursinus
AAGGAAGGAAGGAAGGAAGGAAGGAAGGAAGGAAGGAAGGAAGGAAGCTTTAAGCTCTATAGATTATCCTAGAGAACATCCATTCTAGCAAGTGTCCAGTACCTATATAGTGTTAATCTTAACCAAATGACAAAGTGAATTAAGTGATTTTATAGTTATAATTCAGCAATTTAATTAAATAAAATCATTTATTGACCTTCTACCAGTTGTCAGACATTGTACTATGTGCTAGAAATTCAAAGACAAAAGGAACTTTTGTTCCATGCTTTCAAGGAGCTTACATTCTCTCCAGGGAGACAGAAGGGAAGTAACACGTACGCACAAATACAAATAAATACAAAATAT
This sequence comes from Vombatus ursinus, assembly GCF_900497805.2. Classification (NCBI taxonomy): domain Eukaryota; kingdom Metazoa; phylum Chordata; class Mammalia; order Diprotodontia; family Vombatidae; genus Vombatus; species Vombatus ursinus. Next base: position 94,846,368 of record NW_020954590.1, read on the forward strand.
AATAAAGTGTGAATGAATTTCAAAAGGAAGAGAACACCAACAACCAAAGGGGCAGAAAAGGCTTCTTGCAAGAGGTGACATATGAGCTGAACTTAAAGGAAGCTAGGGATGCTGAGAGACAGCAGTGAGGAGGGAGCCCATTCCTGACCTGGGTCCCATTTAAACAAAGACAAGGAACCAGGAGATGGAATGCTGTGTACAGAAAACAAGTCAATTTGACTAGAACAGAGAACATGAAGGAGTGACATGAAATAAAATGCAAAGGTTCATGGGAGTCATATGATGGAAAATTATAAAAGCCACACTGAGGAGTACAATTGTGTTTTATCCTATAAGCAATTGGGAGTCACTGAAGGTTTTTGATTTTTTTTTCCAAGTGAAATAGTGAAATCTATGTTTTAGAAATACTGATTTGGCATTTGTATGGAGGATGGACTGGAGAGAGAAGCTAGAAGCGAGGAAACTCCATAGGGCACTAATGAAATGATCTAAGTTAGAAGTGATGTTATCCTAAACTAGGTTAGCATTTCTGAGTGGACAGATGTTAGAACTGAAAAGACTTAACAAGGGGCAAAGATACAGAGGAAGAAGGAAGAGTCAATAATTACTACAAAGTTATGAATCTAGGTAACTAAAAGGATGGCAGTACCACCTACACACACACAGATAGGGAACGCTATAAAGAATAGCAAAAGCAAAACTTAGGAAGACTTGTATGAACTGATACAGAGGCAAATGAACAGAACCATGAGAACAATTTCTGTAATGACTACAACACAATTGTGAAAGACCATAGAACTCTGCTTAGTGTAATGACTAACCATGATTCCAGAGGACTGATGAAACATGCTACTACCCTCCTGGAAGAGATGTGGTGGACTCAGCATGCAGAACAAGATATGAATTTTCAAATTCACTCATTGTGCGGATCTATTTTCTTTGACTGTACGTACTAGTTCCAAGGAGAGGGCTTTTACTTTTGGGGATTGGGAAGAATTACAGAGGTGGCAGAATGAGGAGGAGTGGTGACAGTGATGTCAAAAAGAACAAAGAGCATTAGTGAAATGCTTAAAATACACAAAAGGCAAAGAAGTTCAAAAAAGACAAATTCTATAGTTTTAAAAAATGTACTTAATAGTGTTTCATGATTTAAAACAAGGTTTTTATTTTCTGTTCCTTGTGTATGGAAATGATCAGATCTATTAATGTTTGGCAAGTTTGCAATAATGAAAAAGGATTTTTTTTTTTACAAAGGAATAAAGTTAGGGCTGAGATGGGGGGGGTGGATATAATTAGTTAGGCTTGTAAATGTAGTTATTAAATGCCTATAAGTCATCCAGGAGAAGATGTCTAGCAGGTAATTCAGTAATATAGGACTAGAGAGCAAGTGAGAGATTACAGCTATCTGTATAGATTTGATGAGCTCACCAAAGGGAAGGAGAGGGAGAGAGAGAGAGAGAGAGAGAGAGAGAGAGAGAGAGTAAGAGAGAGAGAGGGATTCTGTCAGAGTAAGGGAAGAAATACTGAAAGACCTACTGGAAGAGTTCCAATTGAAGTGATTCAAGAAAGAGGATGGGGAAAGAAGATTACAAGGTAGAAATGGATAAGAAAAACTGAGGTGTAGAGATTAGAGTGAAATGTATGACACATCTCTGCTGTTTCTGATACAGAAGCAATTGGAAGGGCCATGCCACTTGTGCCTTGAGAGCTCTAAAGGGACAGAATAATTTAACATCGTCCTCTCCATGTTCCCTCCTTTTTGTCTCTCTGCTCAATTCTGCAAACTGCACCAAAAGTAGGATGCAGTTACAGCCCACAGACTGCCTGAAGGTTCCCATCTGTAAGATCCTAAAAGTGAGCGAAGAACTGTATGCTTGCTTCTCTTTGGGAAGAATTGAGTCCTTTGTTCTTTAATCTTTTAAACCAAGGCTTCTTAACCTTTTGGAGTGTCATGGTTCTTTGTGGAAATCTGATGATTTCATGGAGCCCTTGTTAGAGTCATGTTTTAAATTCATAAAACAAAATACATAGGATTACAAGAGAAATCAATTATATTGAAATACTGTAGTAGACAGGAAGACTGATCACATGCAGTCTAGCAGTAGTTCTGATAACTTCACTAATTTTGAAGTAGTGTTGATTAAATTTTATCAAGATATTTGCAACAACTCTAATATTATATGAAAATATCTGTGGTTTCTATTGATGATAAAGTCACAGGTGCTGCTAAAACTTCTGTGGTTTGTTGCCTTCATTCATAATTGGAGGAAATAATTTTAGTTAGAGGTGATTGAGAATAAAAATGTAATTTTTTTCCCATCCAAGTTCATGGACTCCCTGAAATGAATCCATGGACCCCAGGTTAAGAAGCCTTACTCTATACCTTGCTCTTGGTGGTTATGGTGGTTGCTACTGCTGCTTTGAGTTACCAAATTTTGAGTTGTTTCTAGTTTTTTTAACTTCTCTCCCAAATAATCCACTTATAAATAATACGATAGGTCAAGAAGATCAATATACTTTCCTTATTTACTCTAGACCTACATTGGTGACAATGCAGTTTATTCATATTTCAAAGGTCATTAATGTTAAGGTCATCCATAAATATAAAGCAATTATGTTGTTTTTTTACTCACTGCTAAAACAAACACACTGAAACCATGTTTTGGAACCATTATATCTATCATTAGTGCAATAGATTCATGGAGTTTTTGAATATGAAGAGTTTTATAGATAATGTATTATGATTCTTAATTTTACAGATCAACAAACTGAAACCCAGAAAAATTTAGTGATTTGCTCAAAGTAACATAACTGATTGGTGGTCTAGTTGAGATTAGAACTCAACTTTTCTGGCTCCTGTCTGCTATCCCACACTGCTTCCCACCCTTAAATGAGGGAAAGCTGTAGCTGAAAACATATCTCTAGGCAAGACAAAAGCCTGAACAATTAATTATGTCAGATATCAAGTTTTAAGTACTACCAGTCTGAAAACATAGGGTGGAGCAGTGGGTTAGAAGACTGGCCTCAGAGTCAGGGCAAGATACTTTACTGGAAAAATAACTGACCTGGAAAATAGATCCAAAACTGACAATGTCAGAATCATCAGACTACCTGAAAGTCATAATCAAAAGGAGGACCTGGACAGTGTCCTTCAAGAAATTATCAAGGAAAACTGCCCTGATATCCTGGAACCAGAGAGCAAAATAGGCTTGAATGAATCCACCAATCACCCCCTGAAAGAGATCCCACAATAAAACCCCCAAGGGACATTATAGCTAAATTTTAGAAGTATCAGGTCAAGGAAAAAATATTTCAAGTGGCCAGAAAGAAAACATTCAGATATCAAGGAGCCACAATCAGTATTGCACAAGACTTAGCATCTGCAGCATTAAAGGAATGAAGTCATGGAACATGATATTCCAGAAAGCAATAGAGCTAGGACTATAACCAAGAATTATCTACCTGGTAAAATTAAGCATAATAGTTCAAGGGAGGAAAAAATCATCATTTAATGAAATGGAAGTATTTCAAACCTTCATAAGGAGAAAACCAGAATTGAACAAAAAATTTGATCTCCAATATCAAAACCCAAGAGAAACCTAAAAAGGGAAAAAGGGGAAAGAAAACAAAGACTTCAATGGAGTTGAACTGTTTACATCCCTACATGGGAAGATGATACTTGGAATTCTCAAAAATTTTACCACTAATAGTACAGCTAGAAGGAATAAACATAGACAGAGGGTACAGGTATAAGGTGAATTTGAGAGAATGGCATAAAAATCATTAAGGGATGAGAAAGTGGAGCATACTGGGTATAGAAGAAAGAAAGAGAGAGAATAGAGTAAATCATTTCACATAAAAAGGAAAGAAAAACATATTACAGTGGAGGGTAAGCAACAGGCATTGCTTGAACCTTACTCTCATAAGTATTGGCTCAAAGAGAGAATATATACACAATCAGTTGAATATAGAAATCTATCTTACCAGACAAAAAAGTAAGAGGGGAGGATATTAAGGAAAAGGGGTGGGGAACTGACAAAAGAAAGGGCAAACCAGGGACATGGTAGAGAGAACCATAACACTGTCGAGGAGGGAAAGAGTAAAAGGAAAAAGGACAAACAGGTAGAAAAATAGGAAGGAGGGAAATACACAGTTAGTAATCATAATTGTCAATGTTAATGGAATGAACTCTCCCATAAAATAAAAGTGGATAGCAGAGTGGATTAAAACCAGGATCCTACAATATGTTGTTTACAAGAAACACACTTGAAGCAGAGAGACACACACACAGAGTGAAGTTAAGGGGACTGGAGCAGAAGCAAAAATTGACCTAATTAAAAGAGATAAAGAAGGAAACTACATCTTGCTAAAAGGTACCATAGACAATGAAGTAATATGAATACTAAGCATATATATGCACCATGTGGTATGGCATCCAAATTATTTAAGGAGAGGTTGTAAGGTACAGGCTGGAAAAACTGAAAAACAATAGGGCATAAATTGGATATAGACCAATATCTCACACCAGATACCAAGATAAGGTCAAAACGGGTGCACGATTTAGACATAAAAGGTGATACCACAAGCAAATTAGAAGAACAAAGTATAGTCTACCTGTCAGATCTACAGAGAATGGAAGAATTCATAATGAAACAAGAGATATAGAGCATTACAAAATATAAAATAGATAATTTTGATTATATTATATTGATTATATTAAAACACTTTTGCACAAACAAAACCAAGGCAACCAAAATTAGAAGAAAAACAGAAAGCTGGGAAACAATCTTTACAGCAAGTGTATCTGATAAAAGCCTCATTTCTCAAATATATAGAGAACAGAATAAATTTAGAAGAATACAAGCCATTCAAAATGGTCAAATGATATGAACAGGCAGTTTTCAGATGAAGAAATCAAAGCTATCTATAGGCATATGAAGAAATGTTCTAAATCAATTTTGATTAGAGAAATGCAAATTAAAACAACTCTGAGGTACCACCTCACACCTATCAGATTGGCTAATATGACAAAAAAGAAAAAAATGATAAATGTTGGAGAGAATTAGGAAAATTGGGACACAAATGCACTGTTGGTGTAGTTGTGAACTGATCTAACCATTCTGGAGAGCAATTTGGAACTATGCTCAAAGGGCAACCAAACTGTGCATACCCTTTGATCCAGCAATACCACTACTAGGTCTATATCCCAAAGAGATCATAAAAATGGCAAAAGGACCTACATGTACAAAATATTTATAGCAACTGGGTTTTTTTGGTAGCAAAATATTCAAAATTGAGGGGATGCCCATCAACTGGAGAATGGTTGAACAAGCTGTGGTATTAATGTAATAGTATTATGCAATAAGAATAAGTTTTTCCAGGTTTTTCTGAAATCACTTGTATGAGATGATGCAAAGTGAAATGAGCAGAACAAGGAAAACATTGTACATAGTATCAGCAACATTGTGTGATGAATGACTTCAATGACAATGATCTAAGACAAGTATAAAGGACTCATGAAGAAAAATGCTTTCCTGGGGCAGCTAGGTGGTGCAGTGGATAGAGCACCGGCCCTGGAATCAGGAGGACCTGAGTTCAAATCCAGCCTCAGACACGTAACACTTACTAGCTGGGCAAGTCACTTAACCCCATTGCCTAGCTTAAAAAAAAAAGAAAAATGCTTTCACCATTCAGATAAAGAGCTGATAGAGGCTGAAGGCAGATTGAAGCATACTTTTTTCATTTACTTTATTTTTTTTTGTTATTTTATTCTTTTGATCTGTTTCTTCTCTCACAACTGTGACTAATATGGAAATATATTTTACATGATAGCACATGTATAACCTATATGAAATTGCCTACCATTTTAGGAAAAGGGAATGAGAGGGAGGGAAAAAATTGGAACTCAAAATCTTGTAAAATTAATTCTAAAAATTGTCTTGACGTATAATTGGAGGAAAATAAAATACTATTAAAATACCCAAAGTGGGAGTTGGGGACCGGGAAAATAAAGGGGAATGGAAAAACCAAAGTGCCTGGCAAAGGATTGTAGATCAGTGTACAGAGACCAACTTGACTAAATTTGAAGAGGGTCATTACCAGAAGGCTGAACACAAAGCGATGGTTGTTTTTGACCACTGAAACTGAAGAAGACCATTTACTAAGGTGTGGGGGAAAACTATGCTAATGAAATAGCAGATCTTTGAAGTATTAAATTGACCACCACACACACACACACACGCACACACACACGCACACACACATATATGTATGTATGTTTATATGTATGTATGTATGTATGTATGTCCGCCCACCAACTAATATACCTTGTTGCTACTTAGACTAATTTTTTGTACCAAGGAGCCCTCTTTCTCTCCTATATGGCTTGCAAAACTTTCTCCCCCATTCTCATTCCTTGGAACAGTGACATAGGTATGAAATATTAAATAAAATTTTAAAAATATTTGTTGAGTCATTTTCAGTTGTGTTTAAACATCATGACCCCCTTTTGGGGTATTCTTGGCAAAGATACAGGAATGGTTTGTCATTTCCTTATCCAGCTCATTTTACAGTTGAGGTAAGTGAGACAGAGTTAAGTGACTTGCCCAGGGTCACACAGCTAATCAGTGTCTAAGGCCAGATTAAACTCAGAAAGATAAATCTTCCTAATTCCAGACCCAGTACTCTATGCACTGTGCCACCTAACTGCCCCCCCAAAAAAGGTTTAGTTACATTAATTGCTAACAAATACGTAATATGTAACAAAGGAAACTGGGACTTTGAGGGGAAGGGGCAATATGTTCCTAACTCTTGAAGATGTTATCAAGAAAGACAAGTATATTTTTGCACAAGATACTCCTTAGTGTCTCTGTCAAAGATTAATTGGTTATGATATTATATTTTTATCCATGTATTGACTTCTCAAAGAAAAAAATAGAGATAGGATTAATTGTCAATAAACAAACATTTGTTAAGCATTTATCATGTGCCTGGCACTGTGCCAGTTGTTGGGGGTACAAATACAAAATTGAGAGAGTCCCTGCCCTCAAGAACCTTGCCTTCTATAAGCTATACTCATTGGGGCTAAGATCTAATGGTTAACCTTTCTCAGACTGGCTTAGGGATCAATGAACCTAGAAATATCAGAAAGAAGTATGGTGTCCTACAGCTTCCTTTTGTCATTTGTTTTAAGGTTTCAAAGTGCTTCATATTTTCCCCTCTGTTTACAATTTTTGTTTTCTGACAATAGTCAATACATGAATTGTGGTTCCCTTATATTCTGCCCACCTGCCATAACCTCTTTTGACATCTCCCAGTTTTATCATTTAACAGTACTCATCCTCTCAATCCGATATGAAACTATTCAGGGACACCTTTGGCAGCTCCATGGATCAAGAGCTGGAAGGGATCTTTTAGTCAAATAATCCAATTCC
>NW_020954590.1:94853810-94877693 GCF_900497805.2 Vombatus ursinus
ATGATTTATAATTGTCATACAAATGATAATAAAACTGAAAGTAATAAAGAAACAGAAGCACAAAGAGGTCGAGCTCAAATAAAGGCTAATTGGTAGCAAAGGTCAAACATATGGGAAATAATAGCAAAGAGGGAAGTAGAATGGCTCCACCATTGCCCTCTTTGTCCCCTTTTCGTTCAAACTTCTTGCATCCTTTCCCCAAGCTGCTTCACTATTTCATTCAGCTTTGCTGCCTTTTCAAGGCTATACATTTGATGAATTGGTTTGTTTACTTCAATTGCTGGGCTACAGCCTCAGGTTGGCCTGGACTTAGCCCTAATAGGTCACAAAGGAATTTAAATGCTGAGTTAGGGAAATAATATAGTCTAATGGTAGCTAGTGTGGCTCATTAGCTAAATAATGAGCTCTGGTTTTGAGTGTTAATTCTGCCTCAGTTACTCATTTGTATTATGAACATGGCAGAGTCATTGTACCTCTCTATTTTCCCTTGTATAAAAGATGGATGATAGAATGAAGCATTCAGGTATTCAGGTAGTCAGGTACTTCCTTAAAAGATACTAGGTTATCATGACTTCAAAACGCTGATGTTCAAGTATGTCTCATGCTTTTTGACAGAGAAGTGATGGACAAGAATTGTGGAATAGAATGCATATTTTTCAGATATGGCCAATGTGTTGACTTGTTTCTATTATGGAGGTGGGAGTGGTGTGATTTACTGGGTAGTAATAGAGAAGAAAAAAGAAAGGAATGATTCTCAATAATGTATTTTAAAAGTAAAAAATCAAAAATAGGTTCAGAAAGGGATCCAAATACAGTGCAATTGTGTTATTACCTTTATTGAGATAATTATTTCAATTTAATAGATAATTTAAAATATATAAATTCACACTTTTGTGTGCAATTCTCTTTTGTTCTTTATACAGTAAAGTATTTGGGTTTGTTAATAATTCATTCATGATAAATATGAAATTCTTTTTAAATGTCAAGTTGGTATGTAGCCAAAGTTAAATTCCACTTACTAGGATGGACTGTGGGAAGTATGTTTGACTTGGAGTCAATAACACCTGAGTTCAGATCCTGCCTCAGACACTGTGCAACACTGGGCAAGTCATTTAACCTCTTTTGGCCTCCTTTTCCTCATCTATGAAAAGGAAATACTAATACAATTATCTCACGGGGTTTTTGTATGGATCAAATGAAATAAAATATGTAAAGTACTTTATAAAACTAAGGTATTATAAAGATGCTAGTTATGATTATCCTAGGAACTCTTCATGTACTGTGATCAGATTCTGAATTATTTGGAATAAGTTGAAGCCTGTGTAAAATGCTCAAAATTAGAAGAGAGACTTTTAAAACATACTTTAAGCAAGAACAAAGAATAGATAGTATGCTGCTTAAGGCAAATACCATAATGTTAGCCAAAGACAAAGAAAATGGGTTATTCAGTTTCTATTATTCTTCTATCTTATCTATCAAAAAGAATGACCTTCATGTTGGGAGTTGGGGGGGGAGATAGTTAAGAGAGAATTGATTAATGCCCAGGATAAGTGACCTGCTCAAAATATATTCAACTCTCCTTGCCCAAATGAATTAGACACTGACCTACCTAATGAACTTGTAGGTATGAATGCTGAATTGATGGGCTACTTTCGATAATATTTGACATACCATGAAGAATGAAAGAGGTGCAAGAAGGCTGTGATAAGCAAACGTTGTCCCAGTTCATGAAAAGAAGAAAAAGGCATAATATGAAAACAATAAACTGTTAAGTATATATCAATCCCTAGCAAAATTCTAGAACAGATTTTAAAGGATGGTTTATGAGCATTTAGAAAGGGAAACTGATTTCTAAAAGGTTTATTAACACTAAAAAATGTATAAAATCCTGCCACACTAACCACATCTTAATTTTTTTCTATCAGATTTACTAGAACTAGTGATCTCCAAAATGGAGGCACTGAATCCCCAGGGGAACAATGCATAACCCCCAAGGGGTTCATGATCAATCAATGTGAGAAGGCTCACATTGAATTCTTTTACCTATTATTACCCAACATTCCCCAATTCTGCCCCTTTCCATTAACCCTTCCTCACTTCTCAGCACTCTTTGGGATGTACAAACTCACAATCTCTCCCTTTTTACCCTGGGAGTCAGCCTCTAAGACAGGTTATAAGCAAGCCCAGTAGTGTAGGGCAGTGGGAGGAGGTTGTACCTTCACATCAGCAGTTGCATAAGCACCAATAGGAAGTCCCCCCCACACACACACACACATTCCAACATACCCACATCTTGCCATCCACCTAGCCACCTTATGACTACAATAGTTGTCTCTTGGAAGGTGGACTTTGAATTCCAGAGCAATGACCAGTGAGTAAGAACTTCACTGCCCCCTTTCATTTTGGTTAGGACAAAATTAGTCACACAGGATTAGTAAATACGCATGAGCTGTGATTCAAATCACATTATTTTATTTCTCTGCTAAATGCAATTCTCTTCCAAACTTTACTCTTTATTTTGAAGGTACCATCATCATTCTAACTTAGTTACCTTGGTTTACAACTGCGGTATCATCTCTAAGACCTGTCTTTCTCTCATCCCACATATTCAACCAACTGCCAAATCTGGTGATTTTCTACCTTCACATCTCTTGTATCTGTTCCCCTTTCTCTAAACAGCCACCAGACTAGTTTAGGTCCTCTTCACCCTCTGCCTGGATTACTGAAATTCGCTCCTAATTTGGTCTCACTGCCTTATGTTTCTCACCTTTATAATCCATCCACCTCAGAGGTACCAAAGTGCAGGTCTGTATATACAGTCTTCTTTTTTTTTTTAACTAATGAGAGTGCATGATCAAGAAAGTTTGGAGACCGCTCTGTTGGACTATTAGATCAGGGTACTCTAAAAATGTATTAGAATATATCTGAAATTTTTCAAAATGGTTGACAGTCCGCATGGTTGCTTTATGGATAAGATGGAGACTTAGGAACTGGTTGAAGGTCAGGAGCCAAAGACTATTGATTAAAGAATCAATGTCAACTTGAAGTGTAGTCCCTAGTGACCTGTTTACAGGGCCCTGTCCTTGGCTCTCTACTGATCAACATTTTTATCAATGACTTAGATGGACACATTTATTTAATGCTTTGTGATTCACAAAGCATTTTTCTCATCAGTGTCCATAGTACACTAGAAAAAAAAAGAAGAAAGCCCTGAATTTTAACTCAAAGGACCTTAGTTCAAATTCTCCCCTAACTTAACTTCTCTGGACTTTAATGTGTTCAAAAAAGGGGGTTGGAATAGATGACCCAAAAGGTCCCTTATGGTGTAGTGGGAAATGAGCTGGATTTGGAGTCAGAGAACATGGGCTGGAATTCTAGCTCTGCCAGTTACAATCTGTATGATCTTGGGCAAGTCACTTAACCTCTCCAGTTCTTAGCTTCCTCATGTTTAAGATGAAGAGGGCAGACTAGATGATTTCTAACATTATTTGTACTTCTATGAGCCTATGAACCTATGACATAGAATCACCACAGTCATTTTGCACATAAAGAAACAATGCTTAAAAAAGAGAACTGCTTTGACCAGGGTCACAAAGCTGCTATGTTTCAGAGCAGAGAATTGACCTCTCATTTTCTGACTCCAAGTCCAGTCTCATGCAGCTTCCCCAAGTGGCCTGTTAATCAAAATCTGCAAACTGTCCAAAATTGGAAAGAATAGCTAATGTGTTGGATGACAGAAGTAGTAAAATAAAATCTAGTTGGCTTGAAACATGGGTGGAATGGAAAAGAGATTAATTTAATGTGCAGGATAAATGTAATGTCTTATACATAAGTTAAAAAAAAAATCAAGGCCACAACTGAAGAATAAGAATCCCTTCAAAATGCAGTTCAACTGCCTCTTTCTACAAGGGTCCCCCAGCTATTAGCACCTCCTTCCCTAGAATTATTTTGTAGTTACCTTGCATCTCCTTTGTATTCATGTAAGTTTTTATGTATTATTTCCCCTGATGGATTGTAAGCTCCTTGAGGAAATTGACCATTTTTCTCATTGAATGCCCAGAACCTGAAAAAGTTTTTAGAACATAGTTGGCACTTAATAAATGCATTTCAATTCATCGATTGATAGATTGTGGTAGAACCACAGTTTATATGAAAATTTCCTGGGAATTTTAGTGAATAGCAAGCTGAATGTGACCCAACAGTGCCATGAGGTCATATTAGTAGAAATAGATGGCTAGAGTGCTAAACATGGTGCCTCAGATACCTACCAGCTGTTGGCCCTAAGCAAGTGACTTAGCTTTTCTGAGTCTCAGTGTCATCATCTCTCAGTGAGGAGATTGTACTCTATGACTTCTCAGGTCTCTACCAGCTCTAAATTTATGTTCATTTGCAGATCAAGATGGGTATTAGTTTCACTGTATTTTGCTATATGGAGATGACATCTGGAATATTTGAGAAATTTGTGATGGGTGAGATCTAGTCCCTCAAGGCGCTTACATTATAGGAGAGGAAACAATGCTTAAATATAAATGAATACAAAGGAGACATGGGTTTCTGGGTGCTGGGGTCTCAACATAATCCCAGACTAAGGGTGGCTACTAGTTCAGACCACTGTGATTTTACTCTTTGGAAAAGGGTTAAAGTTGCATTGAAGGACCTCACTGCTAATGGACAGATGATTCTCATGAGGGCAGAAAGCCAAGATGGCTTTTTGATAAGTTGTAGCCTGGATTGTCCTTGTCAAGAAAAAATCCAGGAGAATTTCTGTGAAGATATCTCAATATTGGTGCCATTTGTTTTAAACCTTTGTAGTTAAACTTGAAGTTTAGGTACCTTGAAGGGAGACTTAAAGTACTTCCAGTCTTAACGACTTAAAAAATAACAGTGCCTTCTTTGTTTCCATGACTGCTTTTTATCTTTTTTCTTCGTGTATTTTTCTGCATTTTATTGCTATTTGTTTTTTATATAGGTACAAAAAACAGCTTTCCATAATCTACATAATATTCTGATCCTACTTTCTTTACTTGATCAGTGTTTATTTAGCACAGTGCCCAGTACACTGGAAGTGTTTAATATGTTCTAATTGACCAGCCAACTAGCTTGTCTTTCCATATTTCTTCAGATGTTTTATCTTTGCAGTTTCCAATGGCATGATAATGTTTCATTTTGCTAATCTACCACAACGTGTTCAGCCATTCCCCAATCATTGGACATATGGGTTATTTCCAGTTTATTTTTGCTATTTGATGTATTTTTCTGAAGCTATAATATACAGTCATGACACAACAAATTGACACTCCTGATTTCTTGTGGCAAGGATGTACGAACATTATTTGTGTTCCCTTTCTCTCAACTTTTGTCCATGATGTCACATAACCTTATATAAACTTGCTTTTAACTCTACCTCTTGTATGGTTTTACAGAGAATTCCTACATTGTGTCAGTCATGCAGTTTCTTAATCAGTTTTCTACTGCTGTGTAAACCTTTCCGATCTTCTTTGACCTTATTTCTCCAAAAACACATAATGTATTCTGTAATCCAGTGAAACAAATGTCTTTGCTGTTTCTTGAACTAGACACTCTGTCTCTTGACTTTTGGTATTTTCACTGACTGAAGCCTTGGCTTCCAGGGCATCCTTCAAGTCCCAGCTAAGACCTCACCTTTTTTATTTTTTTTTTAAATTATGATTACTGTGTCTTTCTCTCCATCCTTTCCCCTCCTTGTTTATGCTTTTCTTTCTCCTTTTCCCTCCTCACTAATGTTTTGCTTTTGACCACCTCTTCCCTCAGTCTCACCTCCTTTCTATTACCCCCTCCTTTTTCTTTCCCCTTTTCCCTCCTACTGCCTATAGGGCATGTGAGATTTCTGTACCTAACTGATTAAGTTATTTCCTTCTTGAGCCAAATCTGATGAGATCAAGGTTCAAACAATGCTCATCTCCCTCCCTTCTTTCTTTTTTCTTTTTTTATTATGGTAATTTTAATTTTTTTTTGTTTTAAACATTTACTTCCACAAGATTTTGAGTTCCAAATTTTCACCCCATCTCACCCCTCCCCCCACCCCAAGATGGCATGCATTCTGAATACCACTTCCCCTAGTCTGCCTTCCCTTCTATCTCTCCCCCCCCCTTCTCTTATCCCCTTCCCCTTCAATTTTCCTGTAGGGCAGGATGGATTTCTGTACCCCATTTCCTGTATTTCTTATTTCCCAGTTGCATGCGAAAACATTTTTTTTAAATATGTGTTTTTAAAACTTTGGGTTCTAACTTTTCTCCCTTCCTCCCTCCCCACCCACCCTCATTGATAAGGCAAGCAACTAAATATAGGTTATATATATGCAGTTATGCAAAACACTTCCATAGTAGACATGCTATGAAAAACTAATTCTATTTCCCTTAATCCTATCCCACCCCCCCATTTATTCTATTCTTTCTTTTGATCCTGACCCTCCTCAGAAGTACTTGCTTCTAATTACCCCCTTTCCCAACCTGCCCTCCTCTTTATCATCCCCCTACTCTCTTGTCACCTTCCCCCACCCCATTTTCCTATAGGGTAAGACATATTTCCATACCCAGTTGAATGTGTATGTTATTCCCTCCTTCAGTCTAATTCTATGAGAATAAGATTCACTCTTTCTCTCTCACCTTCCCCTGTTTCCCCTGTTTCCCCTGTTTCCCCTCCACTGTGAGAGCCTTTTCTTTTCTGTTTTTTTTTGTGAGATAGTTTACCCTGGTCTATCTCTCCCTTTCTCCTTCTCCTAGTATAATCCTCTCTCACCCCTTAATTTTATTCTCCAGATATGACCCCTTCATTTTCAACTCACTCTGTGCCATCTATCTATCTATCTATCTATCTATCTATATACTTACATATAGTTTTTTCCCCTCCAACTACCCTAATAGTGACAAAGGTCTCATGAGTTACAAATATCATCTTCCCATGCAGCAATGTAAACAGTTCAACCATAATAAGTGTCTTATGATTTTCTCTTTCCTGTTTACCTCTTCATGTTCCATGTGAGTCTTGTGTTTGAAAATCAAATTTTCTGTTCAGCTCTGGTCTTTTCATCAAGAATGCTTGAAAGTCCTCTATTTCACTGAATGACCATTTTTCCCCTGCAGGATTATACTCAGTTTTGCTGGGTAGGTGATTCTTGGTTGTAATCCTATCTCCTTTGCCCTCTGGAATATTATATTCCATGCCCTGCGGTCCCTTAATGTAGAAGCAGCTAAATCTTGTGTTATCCTGACTGTGTTTCCATAATACTTGAATTGTTTCTTTCTGGCTGCTTGTAATATTTTCTCCTTGATCTGGGAATTCTGGAATTTGGCTACAATATTCCTAGGAGTTTTCCTTTGGGGATCTCTTTCAGGAGGAGATCAGTGGATTCTTTCAATTTCTATTTTGCCCTCTGGTTCTAAAATATCAGGACAGTTTTCCTGGATAATTTCTTGAAAGATGATGTCTAGGCTCTTTTTTTGATCATGGCTTTCAGATAGTCCAATAATTTTTAAATTCTCTCTCCCGGATCTATTTTCCAGGTCAGTTGTTTTTCCAAAGAGATATTTCACATTGTTTTCTAATTTTTCATTCTTTTGCATTTGTTTTACAGTGTCTTGATTTCTCATAAAGTTACTAGCTTCCAGTTGCTCTATTCTAATTTTTAAGGAAGTATTTTCTTCAGTAAGCTTTTGGACTTCCTTTTCCATTTGGCCAATTTTACTTTTTAGGGCATTCTTCTCCTCATTGGTTTTTTGGACCTCTTTTGCCATTTGGGTTAGGCTATTTTTTAAGGTGTTATTTTCTTCAGTATTTTTTTGGGTCTCCTTTAGCAAGCTGTTGACTTGTTTTTCATGATTTTCTTGCAAAACTCTCAGTTTTTCCTCTACTTCTCTTACTTGCTTCTCAAAATCCCTTTTGAGCTCTTCCAAGGCCTGGGACTGATTCATATTTTTCTTGGAGGCTTTGGATGTAGGAGCTTTGGCTTCATTGTCTTCTTCTGGTTGTATGTTTTGATCTTCTTTGTCACCAAAGTAAGATAATATAGTCTGATTCTTTTTGTGCTGCTTACTCATGATCCCGGCCAATTACTTGAGTTTTAAACTCTTTGTTAAGGTAAAAGTCTGATTCCAATGTGGAGAATGTACTGTCCCAAGCTTCGGGGGTTTGTACAGCTGTTTTCAGAGATACTTTTAGGGACGTGAAAATTTTCAGTTCTTCCAAGGTGCTATGATAAGGGGTGAGGTGTTTTCTCTCCACCACCACAACAAGGTCCACCACACCAGTGCTCCTCCTCGCCCCAGGACTGCCCCTCAGAACTGTGACCCAGATCCAAGCACTGGTAAAGCAAGAGATTCCTGCCTCAGCACTGGCAAAGAGATCCCTGCAATCACCCTCTGATCAGCCACTTGATTCCCCCTCAGTCTGTGGGCTGGAAGCCCAAGAAACAGCTGCGGCCCAGGGGCTGCTAAGACCTAGCTCCTTCTCTCACCGCAGTCAGAGACTTTTCCCACTGACCTTCTAAGTTGTCTTTGGCATTTGTGGGTTGAGAAGTCTGGAAACTACCACAGCTGCCCGCGATTCAGCCCTCTGAGGCCTGCTCCAGGGTCGCTGCAGCCTGCGTGCCCACACCAAACTGCGCTCCTCTCCCTGCCCGGCACAATGTACCTTTCTGATCAATCATCCAGGCTGTCTTTGGCTGGAAATTTGTTTCACTCTGTCTTTTGTGGGTTCTGCTGCTTTAGAATTTGTTTAGAGCCATTTTTTATAGGTATTTGGAGGGGTTTGGGGGGATAGCTCAAGCAAGTCACTGCTTTCCCTCTGCCATCTTGGCTCTGCCCCCTCCCTCACCACCTCACCTTCTTAAGGAAGCCTTTCTTGACCTCTCTCACTCCTAGTGCCTTCTCTCTGTTGATTATTTCCAATTGTCCTGTATATAGCTTGTTTATGCATAATTGTTTCCATGTTGTCTCCCTCATTAGATTATGAGCTTCTCAAAGGCAGAAACAGTCTCTTGTCTTTCTTTGCATCCTACATGCTTAGCATGGTCACTGGCATATAGTCAATAAAAACTGATTGACTGACTAGTAATTGATTTGACTTCATGCTTTAGTAATGGCTCTCTGTTTTGTTTCTTTTCTACATAAGCAAAATATCAGATTGCACAAATTTCATTGTAGAGAAATCATGTATCTATTTAAGGTCCTGGGGAATTGAGACAGGGGAATACCTTTTGAATTTTCTATGATCAATACCTACAAATAGACTGAATTTATATATTCTTGTTGTCTTAGACTATTTTAAGCCTTTTTCTTTAGTCTTAGATCTTAGTTAGGTGGCACAGTGGATAGAGTACCAGGTCTAAAGTCAGGAAAACTCATCTTCTTAAGTTCAAATGTAACCTCAGACACTAGCTGTGTGACCCTGGGCAAGTCACTTAACCCTGTTTGCCTCAGTTCTTCATTTGTAAAATGAACTAGAGAAGGAAATGCCAACCCACTCCAGTATCTGTGCCAATGAAACCCCAAATGGGGTCACGGATAGTCAGACATGAGTGAAATGACTCAACAACAAATAATTACTTCACAATATTTCCCAGGCATGAAGATGTCTTATGTTCTCACACACTGTGGCTGTCTGTCATCATATGTTCTGATGGGCTGCTACCAGTTTAAGAGGGCCATTGGGAAACTAGAACATGTCCAGAGGAGGGCCGTGAGCATGGAAAGAAGCCTCAGAATAATGTTATATGAAAAAAGGTTGTCCTGACCTGACCTGTCCCTTCATGTATCTGGGAGGTTCAGTCCAGGCCAGAGCAAATGCCAAATCTATGCAACCCATGCAAAGGAGTGAGCCTGAAGCAATGTTAGACCTTAAGCTGACAAGTAATAGCAAAACCTGCTGAGGCTTGGAGGAGACAAAGGAAGGTAGAGCCAGAGAGCACTGCGAAATTTACTTTCAAGGAGATTAAGCAAAGTAAAGCATCACACTAAAGAGGCAAAGCAGGGAGCAATTCCGTTTCAATGCAGCCTGGTTGGCATCAGATGTAATCATATTTAGCCAAGATATAGTTAAAAAGAAAGTGTAGGCTGGTGGCTAGACCCTCAGAAAAGCAAGAGTAATCCAAAAATAAGGAACAAAGTTCAGTCACGGGCCATTTATTGGGGTGGGGGGAAGCAAGCTGTAGTGAGACTGGGAACAGATCGTGACATGATTCCAAAGAGTAGCAGCTGTCAAAACATTTTGGTTGCCTTCTTTTCCCTCCAGGTGGCATCTACTTATGCTAGGAGGGTATAATGACTGTGTCCTTGCCTTCTCCTTCCTGTCTGATACAACACAGCCCTGAACTGCAGATGGAGAAGAGAAGAATTAAGGGACACATGTAGTCAAGTATTTGAAGACTGTCATGTGGAAGAGGGATTAGGCTTGCCCTACCTTGTCCCAGGAAGGCAGGCAGGGGCCTTGGTGGAACTAGGAGCCATGGTGGAAGTTATAGGGAGGTAGATTATAGCTCAATAAAAGGAAACACTTCCTAATAGTGAAAACTGTCTGAAAATGGATGGGATATTACTGGCAGTCATGGCATCTGTTATTAGAGGTGCTTAAACAAAGACTAGAAGACATTTGTCAGGGATGTCATAAAGGAGAATTAAGTACTTTTTAGTGGATTGGACTAGGTGACCACTAAGGTCCTCTATAACTCTAAAATTCTAATTTGAATACAGAAATAACTTGTATTTCTGGTGGGCCAGTGGAGTGCAGACCCTGGAAGGAAAAGGCTCATTCTCCCATAAGCTGTCAATTTGATGATGAATTTCTAGCCACAGCAACCCATGAAATGTTGACTTACTTGGTTTTTAAAGCTCCAACAGGTTATAGAGTTAACACATGTACCAACATCATGGAAAATTTAACCTATAAAAGTGAATGGTTTATTTGTGGAGACATAGAGTGACATGAGAATTGCAGCCCTTTGCCTTGGATAAGGAAGGCCAGGTTGTTCCAAATCCCCACTTAGATGCTTACAAGCTGCTTTACACTGGGCAGTACCTGGGCCTCTTTGAGATTTAGTTTCCTCATCTCTGAAAGGGAGATAATAATAACATCTGCCTCCCAAGGTTGTTATGGAAATCAAATGTTTGTAAAAGCACTAAACACATACATACATGCATACACACACATACTATGTAAGGGAGAGGAGAAAAGAAGGAAATAAACATTTATTAATTACCTACTATGGTACCAAGTACTGTGAAAAGCATTTTGCAAATATCGTCTCATTTGATATTTGAAATAATGAGATAAAATTTCAGCTATAATAAATTTCAACTATAAATATTATGTACATATATATTAGTATTATATAGTTACATACCTAAATAATTACATATACATTATTATATAAATCCAAGTCTAGGGTATAAATTAAATTAGACTTCAGCTTTTTAAAAATTGCATTTGTAATGTAAATATGATTATCAGTCCCTGAGTAAAAGATCAGCATTGTTTACCAAGGTGGAAAGACAAATGATTAGTGCAGAATGATGGTTAAGCAGAGGGTGAATTGGTGGATTCTTGGGGCATGGATGATTATAAAGGGATAAGGCATGTTTATGGTAGTTATTGATCAATTAGTATTCAGGCACCACTCTAGGGCTCATTCCCTATTATCTCCTCAAGGGAGACAGGAGGGAGCTTCTTTAGGGCCTTTTGGCTTTAGCCCCATTTGTGTTTCTGTTTGTAGAAAGTGGTGTCCTGAGCTAGAGAAATAAGTGACAAACAATTCCAGTATCTTTGCCAATAAATACTCCAATGAGGTCACGAAGAGTTGGATGTAATTGAAAACAACTAAACAAAAAGGGAAAGCCTGGAGACCGCTGCCTCCATTCAAGAGACTTTTGAGGATAATCAAAGAGGTGGTAAGTGAGACAGTGGGAATGAAAAAAGTAAAAGTAATGCAAGAGAAATTCAAGAAGTGGAATCAATTGTTTCATGGATTTTGATTAAATATATGATGAAAGAGAGATAGGAGTAAAAAATGATCCTAAAGTTCCATATTTGGGTCATACAAATGATGATGGTGCTGTTAAAATCAATAGGGAAGAGTCTATTTGTAAAGGAAGATAATGAGTTCAGTTTTGGAAATGTTAAGCTGAGGTGCTTAGTAGGATGTCCAGGTGAAGATATTCAGCAGGTAGGTATAGAGATCAAGGGATGGAAGGAAACAAGCATTTGTTTGCCTCTTCTCTGTGCCAGGCACTTTACAAATATTATCTTTTTTGATCCTCACAACCACCCTGGGAAGTAGATGCTTTTATTATCCTTATTTTATAGTAGAGGCAATGAAATAGGTAGAAGTTAAGTGTTTTGCTCAGGGTCACACAAGATCACATAGCTAGTAAGTGTCTGAGGCTGGCTTTGAATTAGGACATTTCTGATTCTAGGCCCAGCATTCTAGCCACCATGCCACCAGCTGCTTCTAAGGCTGAGACAGAAATATGGGCTTTATCCCCTGGGAACAGACCAGTGATTTCACTAATATCGGAAACTCCAAGGTGAAGAAATTCTACCCTGAAGAGAGATGGGTTTCTTCTCAGTCTTAAAATGCTCCTAGAGAACAGAGAGAGTACAGGACTTCTCCAGGATCACACAGACAATTTGTGTGAGTGGCAAGATGTGAATCTAGGTCTTCTAGGCCAGCTCTCTATCTCCTAGCCTACGTGACTTCCCTATACATAGAGTTAGAACTATGCATTTTGGAATCTTCCCAGCTAGCACTCCGTCATCAATAGATCAGACACTTTCAAAAGAATGCTCTTTCCATGGCCTTCCCCCACCCCCACCCTCCATAAATATCTTCATTAATGAAAGAACCATTTAAACTTTGATTTGTATACTTCTTTGCCTCATAAGTGTCTGGAAGCAATCCTTGCTTTATGGAGCTGCATTAAAATGATACAAGATGTAAATTGAATCCCATTAGAAGGAACTCAGAACTCAGAGAAAGAGAAATTTTTAAAGCTATGAAATATGCCAAGAAATAGTTATTTTGACATCTAGGTGGATAGTTTTCAAGTCTGCCAACGGAAAGAAACATTTCAAGAAACCTAAAGGAGATCTGAAGATTTTGTTTTTCCTTTCACTTTCATGTTTAGTTAGGAGTCATTCTATTTTCTAAAGTAACAGCATGTTCTCAGTGGGTAGGCATCACCATATGAAGCACCGTATGAATACAACTAGGGTCCCTAACACAAATGCCGATAATCAGACTTAACTTTTGGTCCTATGTTACAAAAGGTGCCTGGATAATACATACTGGGCTTAATGTGATGTTGGCCACTTGTGTTTGAGGAGGGTCATCAAAGAATGGAATATTTTATTAAATCACTTAAGGCATTGAAGTTCCTGACTTGTCATTAAAGGACTACGGTAACTGTCTATTTCCAACTAATCTACTGGGTACTTTTGTAAACAAAATACTATATAAATTCCATTATTGTTATTACCATTATTACTATTGTTATTGTTGTTATAGTAAGGTCTCAAAACATTCAGTGTAAGACAAATTTTTTGAAAGACAGTATGCTATAATGGATATAAGACTGCCTTTAGAATCAGGAAGAATTGAGTTCAAGTACTTCCTATGGCACATTCTGTCTCTCAGCTCAGGCATGTCACTTAACCTCTTTGTACTCCAGACAGCTCTCTAAAGCTATAAATTACAGACAAGTTGTGAGTCTGCATTGGTGGAAGGAATTTCCATACCAGATAGTTTCTAGATGGATGTTATGAGAGGTCCAAACTCTTCCCACATTCCCCACAAAATACCAACAATCTTTACTACAAAAAGTCCCCATATTTTTAAAATCACAATTTTTTAAAATGACTTCTCCTAATTTCTCCATCTCTCAACATCCTGCTTTTTCTCACCTATACTTCTCATCCCTGTCCCCTGAGTTTCAAGAACTTAAAAGTCAGAGTGGTCTATAATATAGAATTTATAAAATGTAGGAAATTTCTGCATAGTTCATATTGATAAACCATGTTTTAGAAAGAATCCTGCTTATACTGTGATTGCCTTCTCTCAGTTCTGTGTAGCTGATGTATCAAAGATTAGAGATATGAAACCAATATGTAATGAAGACTACTTATATGGGGGAAGAAACCAGTGTGTTTATGTATATACATACATACACACATACATGCACATATACACATATATACCTATATACACATAAATATGCAAATATACACATATATGCATATACATATAAATACAAATATACATATGTGTGTGTATATATGCATGCACATGGAATGAAAGATATATTGAGTTGATTTGGTGATTTCATATCAAATGATGGAGCCTCTTGGCCCAGAATGAAAAACAATGTTTTACTGATCTTACTCGATTAAGTTGTCTTATGTCCAGTTCAGGCTCAGATAACTCAGCCATTAATCTAAACTTCTGTTGCATTATTACTATCATCATCACTATTCTAATAGCATCCTCTTCTTCCTCCTCCTCATTATTAATAAGTATATGTATTTAACACCTGGTTGGTTGTATGTGATATTTTATCAAGTATTATAGAAAATTTGTTCAAGAATTCTAGAGGTGGAAGGATCTTTAAAGGTTCAATTCTTATGCTGACCTTGAATTATATTTACAATATTCCTGACAAATGGATGTCTAGCTTCTACTTAAAGATTTTTTTCAGGAATGGAGAGCTTACTACTCCAAGGTAACTTATTCCATTTGTGGGCAGGTCTAATTGTTAGAAAATTCTTCCTTATGTTGAACCAAAAATCTGCCTTTCTATAATGTCTGCCAATTGATGGAGGCACTTCCAACTCTCCTTATTACCAGGACTAACCACAGTAGCAGCATATTTCATACAACTTTAGAATGGCTACAAAGCACTTGACATACATATACTCTCACTTGATTTCCGCAACAGCCCTGTGAGATAGATAGGGTATATATTATTATCTCTATTAAAAAGATAACAGAGCAAACTCAGAGACATGAAGTAATGGACTCCCCGAAGTCACATAGCAGAACTGGGACCTAAACTCAGATCTTCCGACCACAAGTCCCATGCTCTTTCCCCTTGACTGGCTGTTTGCCATCCAAAACATTGTCCCTGTCCTCAAAGGAGGTCTAGAGAAAGACTGGCCTTTCTCTAGATGTTACCCCATGATTACATGAGCTGATGTGCTAGCATACACTGCCAGCTTCTATTTTTAGAGTCCTTGCTCCTATATAACTGGAAATGATTTAATGACTGATTTTATTATGCTTTTGCCCTTAGGCTATAAGAGAAGGGTACCATTTTTAAAGACCCATAAAAAAGAAAACCAATAACACAGATGAGCCCACATAACAAAATGAAGCCTTCATATGATAACCACCCTAGCAACAGTGACAAAAGCCAAGACAACAAGGAAGAAACTATGGAACAGAAAGGAATAAGGATATACATAGTCACTAGGAAAATGGAGCTGAAATTATGGGATTAAGTAACAGCAAGATAAAGGAACAGCTCAGTATCAGAGAACAATTGAGCAAATTTCATTATATCAGTGTAGTGAGATATCATATTCCCTATAAGAAAAAAACAACCAACACAAATCTGGACCAAAAGAAGGGAGGGGTTGGGATGGGGGTTTAAAAATAGTAAATATGAAGAATATGTAGATTGATGGAAAGAGCAATGGGAAGTGATGGAGTGTTGAAAGCAGGCTCAAAATTATGTACACTGACTTTTGTTTTCCCTTGGTCTAGACTACCTATTACATTGGTGTAGGGAGCTCACCAAGAAAGTCATGACCAACTGGGTTCAAGTTCCACCTCTGATGTATACTGATTCTGTGACTCTGGACCAGTCACTTACACGTTCATTTTTGCCTGTGAAACTTTCTAAAGCTGTGAGTTGTAGAGACACCGGAGATGTGTTTTGGTAGAGAAAATTTTTCTCTCCACCATGTCCACTCTTGCCCATGCTTCTTTATCCATCATATACATCATTTGCCATTATGTAAAAAAAAGTAAAGGGAGTGATAGCAATAGAGCAGCATCGTGATATGAAATTCTCTAAGATTACAAATTGTTGGTGAAGTGGGATCCACAGTAGTGGAGGGACTTTCCACATGGGGAACTCCTCACAGTAATGAAATTATACTTAAAAGCTGTAACAAAATTAGAAAAACTACATGCAGGGGAAAAAGTTCAGAAGATGCCAGTGAAAAAAAGGTGGCAATATTTGTTATTATCTCCTTTAAGTTAATACACACTCCTTAAAATAACTACAAATAATGGAGTCATTTCCATAAAATGCAATATTTTTTAAAAATTTGCTTGTGAATTTCAATTTTTCTTTATCCTTAATAAGTTTAGAATAAATATTTTAAAAGAAATTATGAGATTGAATAGAAAAATGTGAATAGAAAAGGACAATGAGAATGAAGAAAACATAGCAGGAGCTTATCTCTAAAGGTATAAATGCCTGGTTCTGTTTTAATAATACCTTACTTTTGTATAATACTTCATAGCTTTCAATGCACTTTCACAACTCTTACCTTATTCAGTCATCTTGAAATCTCTGGGAGGCAGGCCAGGCATGTATTATTTTCTAGATGAGAAAGCTCCACCTCAGAAAGGCTGACTAACTTATTTCTACTTTTATCACTGTTGACCTTTGCCAGGTGGCAAAACAGAGTCTAGAGAAAAGACTTTCTAGTTTCAAACTCAGTGTTCTTTCCATTATGCCATTTTGATTGTTTATGTGATGTTTGCCTCCCTTTGTTTGCTTGCTTTCTTGTTTGTTTGTTTGTTTGTTTTGGTAATGTTCAGATGTTTCCTTATCTAAATCTTATGTATTCATCAGCACACAGAACAGTGTTTTATGTATAGTGGACATTTAATAAATTTTTGTCAGATTGAATTAAATTGTACAAATCAAAACGATCTTATCAATGAATACATCTTTTTTGTTTTCTAAAGATATTCATTGTGGTTGCATAGTGTTATATTTCTTTTAGGGGTATGGGGATTAGCTCTTAAGTCTGTCAGTTATGATTCAATTGAGTCTATGATTGCAGAGCCAATAACCGTGAATCCCAGAATAATAGAATCTCTGATTTGGAGTGGTATCCAGAGGCCATCTAGTCTGACCTGTGCATGAACACTATTTCTTTTGGATCCGCAACAGGTGGTATCATTCTCCAACCTTAGAGACCTCCAGTGAGGGGTAACCCACTGCTTCCCAAGACAGTCCATTCTACTTTGAATAGCTTTAATTGTTAGGAATTGTTTTTCCTTACCTCAAATTAAAGTGTGCCTCTGAGCAACTTCCAAGTATTACTCTGAGTTCTGTTCTTTGGGACTGAGAAGACCAAGGCCAATCTCTCTTCCATACTATAGCCATATAAACACTTGAAGGTAGCTTTCATTGCTGTTTTCCAGTTATTTCAGTTGTGTCTGACTTTATAACCCCATATGGGGTTTTCTTGGAAGAGATACAGAAATGGTTTGCCATTTCCATCTCCTGGTCATTTTTACAGATGTGGAGACTGAAGCAAACAGGGTTAAGTGACTTGCCCTGGGTCACACAACTAATTAGTGTCTGAAGCCAAATTTGAACTCACGAAGATGAGTCTTCCTGACTCCAGGACCATCACTCTGTGCACTATGGCACCACCTAGCTGCCTGAAGGCAGCTTTCCCCCCTTCTCTCCAGGCTAAATATTCCCAGTTCCTTTAGCTCATCTTCACATGAAGTAGTGTGCTCTCATCAAGCCTCTGTCCGGGTGTTAGATAATTTCAGCAGCCCAGACCCCAAACCAAAATGACTTTGTATTTGTGTTGAGTATATTTGGCATGTACTTATATGTACATGTCTCTCCTGTTTGAAGTTAGCTTCCCTGAGCTTCTTAAGGTCAGAGATGGCTTAATATTTTTTCTCTTCATTTCCAGTTACTCACACATTACCAGTATAATAAGTGCTTGTTGATTGATTGATGGTTTGGTCTTCAGTTGCTGAGACTTGTACTTTTCCATCCCCCCAAAGCATAGTAAAGAGAATTGAGAGACAGTAAATAGCAGTGTATATTTATACAGCAGTATTCACCAGCCAGTGCCTCAGGATAGGTTAGAATAGTTTGATTTTCTTGGCTAAAGCTCCAACATATAAACAGGTTAAGGAACCTCATGATCACTAAATAAATGAATGGCAAAGTCAAAAATAGAAGCCAGTATTCCCTAACCCCTGGATCTGATTCTGAATAAATATTCTCACGCCCTTTCTCTACAATAGAAAGCTTGGCAGGAGACAGGACTGTCTGGCAGCAAACAGTGAATCTTCCATGTCTGAAAACATTTCTTGGGTTCTCAAAACTATCATAGAAAAATGGGTTTTCTTATAAATGCTGGTTTCCCCCTTTCTGGGACCCCAAACTACCCACTAAAAGGAGAAAAGCTTGAATTAGCTCTCTGTTTAGATAGCAAGTTTTCACTTCTTGAAAAAGTATTGTCATCTATGTATTTAATTGTTTGGATATTTGTAAGTACTATTCTATGAAAAATAGATAAGACAATGGGATAGTAAGTACCGTCTTAGCACATTTTCCAGGGCAGGAAATTAATGGGAATGCAAAATCAATTAAATTTCAGATAAAGACAGTGCTGTTCAGTTTGTTTGAAAAGTAATTCATTTATTTGAAGTTCTTTGGTGATGTCCACAGTGATATACAAGTAGCCATTAGATTGGAATCCAAGTACATAGCTATGGTATAGTGGAAAGAATGTTGGCATCAAGAAGAGAGGACCCAGAGAATCTGAGTTTGAATACTGCCTCTGCCATTTAATCCCTGTGTATGTTTCTGTGAGTCACTTAGTCTCCCTAGGCTCTAATTTCCTTATCTAAACAATGAGAGGATTGGATTAGATGACCTCTAATATCTTCTCTAGTTCCAAGACTGTGAACCTGTGATTTGGAGATGTGGGAGCCAAAAAGGTAGCTTCAAAGTTGTCCCTGAAAGGTCAATAGAGTGATTCTTTGCCTCATTGGATGGGAGAATATTGCACACTGCTTTGAAAACTCCCTCTCACTGCCTGCTTTAAATAGGACTTCCTGCAGTGACTCCAGTGATCTGCAGTAGATTTTAAATGATAATTTTACTTTTGCCTAAATATTTTAAATGATCTAATAAATTTGAAATATTGTATTTCACATTTATATTAAACTGCCATTTTCAGAGAATCTAAAAAAGACTGCTAACCTCAAACTTGAGTAATACATAAACATATTATGTCCAAAAAGTCTTTGTGAGACTTAAAACTACACACATTTTTTGTCACACTACATACTCAGCTCACACCCAATCTTTCCCTAGTAGCCAAAGTACTATGGATTGAGAAGTTTTATCTGAATTTTATTAAATGAGTGGAGAAGTATGTGTGTGTATCACTCTCCTATATTTATACGTGTGTATGGTGTATGTGGTGGATAGATAGATAAATAGACGGAGAGAGAGGCAGACAGACAGATATATATATATATATATACATATATATATATGTTTTTATATATAAGGTGTCTCAAAAGTCCTAGTGCTGTTTTAAGCTCTTTAAGCTTTTACCAATTTGCCAAAAGATTCCCTCACACACACACACACACACACACACACACACACACACACACATACATACACACAGGTTAAGACCTCCGATCTAGAATTTCCTACTGTAGTTTTGGTTGGTAGAGATATATTAGCTTGCCTTTTCCCAAATACCAATTTTATAGAGGAAGTTTAAGTAGCTTAAAACAGCAGTAAGATACATTAGTTACATATGTGTATATATGGGGGGGTGGAGGCAATGTATGTATGTGTGTGCTAGGAAAGGAGGGAGATAGAGACAGAAAGAAATGGGAGGAGGCAGAAGAAAAGAAGAGAGGGAGAGAGAATGCAGATATCATAATAGACAGATAGATGGTTAAGGAGCCAGGTTTAAATCCTGCCTCTGAAGCATGTTAGATTTGTAGCCCAAGGCAAGTCATTTGATCTCTCAATGCTCCTAAGCAATTCCCTAAGACTTTAAGTCACAGAGAAAGTGCTGACCTGCACTAGTAGAGGGATTTTCCTCAACTGGAAGGGAGTTCCCTATAGTAATGAAATCACAGGTCATTGCTCTCCAAACAGAAATGTGCCCATGTGTCTGTATGTGTATGTGTATGTATTAGACTATGCCAGAAAACTACCAGATCTAATAGTCCTACCAAAATGAAATGACTTTGGGTATTGTCTGATAACAATCCATGGTACAATCCTAGTAACAT
Source organism: Vombatus ursinus (assembly GCF_900497805.2). NCBI lineage: Eukaryota > Metazoa > Chordata > Mammalia > Diprotodontia > Vombatidae > Vombatus > Vombatus ursinus. Next base: position 94,874,149 of record NW_020954590.1, read on the forward strand.
CCACTGTACAAGGAACAGCCTTGCTAAATTTATGAATTCTCATTACCAGGGTAGTTAGCTTCCAAGTGATGGGTTTTTTTGTCTGTTTTTGTTTTTGTTTTTTATTCAGTTATGCTATCATAGGAGAAGTAATTTTAGGGACAGTCCTCAATCACATGGGTTTTAAAAGAAACTATTTGAGTTACAAATGGAAGTGATTGATGTTGGGGAAAAGGTAAGCTAATATAGTCTCTACCAGCTGAAGCTACAGTAGGAAATTCTAGATCGGGGGTCTTAACATTGTGTCATGGACTCTTTTTGTAGGTAGACAAAATCTATAGACTCCTGTCTTAGAAGAATGTTTTAAACACATAAAAGCAAATATATAGAATTACAAAGGAAACCAATTATGGTGAGATACAGTTATCAATTTTAATTGAGGGACCCAAGGTTAAGAATATTTGCAATGGAAAAAATTTATGGTAGAGCTAGAAAATGACTTCAAAAATGTGTTGCTAAATTTGATTCATTATTGTCGACTATATTGAAAGATTTCACATTGTTCAAGGAATTGTACATAATATACCCTTTTCCATTATTGTCCTTTTTTGATCTACGGATCATTACATGACATGGAACTATTTCTGCTATGTTTTGTTTTTCTCACTGCTACGGTTACACTTTATTCTTCCTTACATTTGGCAAAAATAAGGCCTCTTGTTTTGGTTTAAAGAAATCTTTTTCCCCTTAAATCTTTTGTATTCTGCAGTGGAGTAAACCACAAATAAATATTCCGGTTTTTTTCTCATTCCTATTGCTTCCAGATTCATTTACCTTTGATTTCAAGGGGTCTTGGTTTCTATTTCCAGTTTGACATTGCTGAGGAAGACTCCTTTTTGTCCTATCCTAAACCCCTTAGAGAGGTAGCTGAAACACAGGCTTCTACTTAATGAGTTTGACTTCATGTAACCTGTAATGGGAGATAAAAAGATGAGATAGGCACCTTACAGCACTATTCCCTACTAAGCCAGTGTAGCCAGGTGTTGAACAGTAAAAGAGACAAAATGCTCAGATCCTGATTGAAGACTTTGATGACCCCTTTGTACTCTCAGTGATCCTCTTAAACACACTTGAACTTTTCATCTCTGTGGTGATTTATAAAATCCTAAAGATGATGATGTAATTGCCAATTAATAAGAGCAACCTGGGATGACTAAATTATAGGCATTTCAGCAAATTGCAGTTGAAGGAATAACAGCTGCCTTTCTCAGAACAGATGGTCCTCCTGGTGATAACAGGTCTCATCTTGATTAGTTAGAGAGGTAGAGCAGGTTTGAGCTGCCTAAATGCCTCAGTAAGGTATTATTTCTAAAGAATATTCCAGGATTCCAGCCCTATTCAATTTAACCTGAATTTAATCAATTCAACAATCATTAATTATCTATTATATGTCAGGCAATATTATAGGCACTGCAGATAGGAAAAGAAAAATGAAGCCATCCCTGCCCTCAGAGAACTTACCATTCTACTCAGGGAAACATGTGGGTGGATAAGTAAACACAAAGTAATTTCTACAGGCAGAAGAAGATGGGAAGCACTCACAAGTGAATTCAGGAAAGGCTTCTTATAGAAGGTAAATGAGTTGAATCTGGAAAGGAGCTAGGGAAGGTAAGTAGGGACATCATTCTAGGCATACAGCCTACACAGAGATAAGAGATGGAAGGGGGAAATCAGTTAATGCTGTTTAGCTAAAATGTAGCTAAATGTATGTGGAAGGAATTATGTGCAATCAACCTGAAAAGACAAGTTGGAGTCAAATTGGGAAGGGCTTTAAATACCAAATAGGAGGGTTTATACTTTATCCAAGAAACAATGTGGAACTGCTGGAGTATCTTAAGTGGAGGGGCTATGTTTTAGCAATATCAGTTTGACATCTTTGTGAAGGACGAATTGGAGAAGAGCGGGGCTGGTTGTAGGCAGATCCCAAAATATTAAATGTTGTATGCATCTATGTATCAACCAGAGACAAAAAGAAAATGTTGAATAATTGGCAACTTGTGATTGATTTATTAACTGTGTGATACATCTATTTTTTTTTCTGTCTACACAAGGTCATTCAAAGGACACTTTAAGTTTTTAGCTCCCTCATATGGCACCTTGGGCAATCTGCTAATGTAGCAACCTCACATGAGCTTTCCAGTTTGTTATTTTTGTAGTATAATCTCTTTTTCACTATTATTTTCCTATTGTATCCATCATATTTTCCCTAGCCTTCACCCTTTCTTCCTAAATCTCTGATCACTTACCAAGTCAAGAACCTTTTCAACTATCTATCTATGATGTCATTATGCTATAAGAGTGAGAGGGCACTTGGCAAGAATCATATCTCTGGGGGTCTATGTGTGATTGACAGCAAAGGAAAGAAAGTATATGTATTATGAAAGTGGATATTTGTGGGAATTTATTCTGAAACAAGAGTTGTATGTTTGTAGATGTGTATTGTGTGCAAATGTTCTGGGACTCATCAGTGGTTCTCAAATTGGGGTATACAACTTCTTTTTGCTTCCTGTCTTTCCTTTTGTAGATTAATTGTTTTAATTTACCTGGCACTATTCCTATCCTCAGGAAAAATTGGCCCTTGTGGAGAAGTGCAATTGTTCCAGTTATTTCTTTATTTTCTATTTCAAGAGCTTTGGATTTCCTGGCAAGGGACAGATATTCTCCCCTTCCCACTAAGGCTAACTCCTTTGCAGCAACATCAATGGTATGATATGAAACATTGATTCAGCCAATGAAATGCCAGTTCTGAGACTGATTCTGAAATAATGGAAATCCTATGAGTCACAAAATTATCATGCTGGAGGTCATCATAGCCCATCTAGATAAACAACAAAGTACAATAAATTAAAGTTTTTTTAGATTATATATACATATATATATATATATAAAATTGTATTTGGGAGAATGTTAATATAATTAACTACATATGAATTCTTTCAATCATTCAACAAGAGTTTATTAAGCAGCCACTATGTGCCAGATACTATGCTAGGAGCTGAAAATAATTAAGAGCAAGAGCACATTATATTTATTCTCTGATCCAGTGATGTCAAACTCAAATAGAAATGGATGCCTACACCACATATTGACTTAGAAAACCACAAATTAACATTATTGTTGTTTTATTGCACTTACATTTTGTTAAACATTTCCCAATTACATTTTAATCAGGTTCAGGCCACATTCAGGAGTTTTGCAGGAAGTTTGATGCTTCAGTTCTGGTTCATTCAGAACTCTGATGTCAATTCTTTAGTCAAGAAAGAAGGTTGATTGAATTGCTCAAATAATTCAGGGGCAATTAATGTTAAAAAAAAAAAGGTTGATTTTTTTTTCTTATGGAAATTGGTGGCAATGGAGATCTGGCGACAGAATAAACTGGCAGATCTGGAAAGGCTGGACTTTGCCAAGTTTCCTTGTAGTCATTTTCCTGGAAATTTCAATTTTATCATTCTTTCTGGAAGCATAGCCCAAGTCTCTGCTGCTAATCAGGAGATATTATATATGAC
>NW_020954590.1:94877703-94951793 GCF_900497805.2 Vombatus ursinus
AGAGAGAGAGAGAGAGAGAGAGAGAGAGAGAGAAGAGTTTCATTTTAATCTCCCCAAATAGAGCATTTATATTTACTGTATGGCAACCAAGTGCTCTTTAGGAGACTGATGCTACTGGGATATATACGACACAACATTTGGTGTCAAAATTGACATTTATTTTCCCAAACCTGAAATTACCACGTCATGAGACTGTGAGAAACATTAGAAGAATCTTCTCTCTTGAGCTCTGCAGTGTTCATTCAGAAAACTTAAACAGAAAGAGGGTGTGACACTGAAGAGTAGAAGAGGAGGGAAAAAAAAACCCAGTCTAATAACATTTTTTTTCCTTTCGTTGAAAAAGTTAGACTCTCTTCTCAGAGCATAGAAATGTCATATTTCATTATCCTTCAAGTCATTGCTGAAAGATTAGTCTATTTACAAGGATTTTTATTCCTATTTACAACTCATTTAGCCAACAGTTGAGTAAAGCCATTATTTTAATAAGTAAATAATTTGTTACTCAGAGATCGGAAGAAGCTCCTTGGCCAGAGAAGCAATAAGTGTTTTTCTTTGGGAAAGTCTTTTAAAAGTTGCATTTTGATTAAGGTGGTGTTGGAAGACAAAAGCAATGTGAAGTGGAATTATGGATTGAAAGTATTCATCATCCTCATTAAATCCCCACTGCTAAAGATTACTTAACATTAAAATCCACAGAGCCTTTTTGCTCCCTGAAGTCAATGAAGGCCTCTCTGAGGCACACAAATCAACGATAAAAGGCAATGCAGGATCTTGGCTACAGGCCCAGACATGGTTCATCTATATAAATTTTACTGGATAATCTTCATCAATTCCAAGCACCTTTTGCAAAAATTGTTTTGTCGCTTGGACAATAGATCTTTATCCAGGTCATCCATGAAGGAAAAATATGGCTTGTTTCAAAACAAACCATCAAAAAAACAAACAAACCCTCTAATAGACATGTTCTGTATTTTTAAAAAAGATGAGAAGTAGATGAACAGAAATGCATTCCTAATTAAATATTATTAAGCAGAAGTCTCTGACTTAGGTGAAAAATTGATGCTGACCTTCTGGAGTAGAAGAGATTTGGGTTCAATACCTAGGAAAGTGTCTTGCCCATGGTAGATGCTAAATCTGTGTTTGTCAACTTGAGCAAATGAATTGAGCTCTTTCTTTTCCACCTTTAATTTGAATTACATCAGAGGTGTCTAAGTGTAGAGGATTAGGGAAAGTCTCTAAAAGAAAGAGAAAGTCTGAGAGCAAAATTGGTCTTTGAATATCAAAGAGAAAGCAGAGCAGAGAGCCAAGTTGGTACAGGGTATAGGGCACTGGATTAGGAGGTGGACAAAACTGAGTATGAAAACTATTTTAAATGATTATTAGCTGTGTGACCCTGGATAATGCCCCTAACCTCTCTGTACTTTAGTTTTTTCATCTGTAATTTAAATGGGTCAGATTCAACAGCCAAGAAGGTTGCAACGTCATATGAAAAACAAAACCAAATTTACTGGGAGATATAAGCTGGGAAAACTAGAACTCCTTTCCATGACTCAAGCAGTCTCTACAGCCAAGTATGCTATAGCTATGCATGTCATCTGCCCCCAAATCATATGTAACATTATCTGGTACCTTATTATAACATTTTTGGAGGATGATGGCCTGGACCTGTGATTTCATTAATGTGGAGAACTACTGGTATGAAAACTCTTCCACTGAGACACTGAGAGATCATATTCATTTTCCAGGGTCATATAGCTAGGATATATCAAATATAAGAGTTAAATCTAGTTGTTCCTTTTTTTGAGGTCACCTTTCTACCCTCTAAGCCACACTCCTTGTCTTTAGTATAAAACAGGTAGTCTTAGAAAAGCTTTAGATATTGAGAGCAAAAACCATACAGTCTACATCTTTATTTCCCACAGTGCCTAGCACAGTGCTACATGCACAGTATGCATAATTATAGAAAAGAGTGCATTTAATTTTGATGAGAAGCAGTGTGGGATAGTGACTCAAATGCTGGACCGAGAGTTGAGAAAACTGGTCTCAAGTCCCCTCTTTGATGCTTACTAGCTATGTGACTGTAAGAAAGTCGTTTAACTACTTCAGTTTCCTCATCTGTAAAATGAGAAAAGTAATGCTTATCTCAGAGGAGTTGTTAGGAGACATTTATGTATATATATATGTAAAGATCTTGGCAAATTTTAAAGCATTATGTAAATGTCTATTATTATTAATGCTAAACTTCAAAGCTACTCTTAAAATGCAAAATGATAAAAATGCTAATGGCACATGAGTATAGATATATTTTCATAAAATCAGGCATAAACAAAGGACAAGTAATGAAGGTCTTATTAATGATCTGGGTCTTGCTATATTCTTCAGACTATTTTCTTTATAAAGCAGTATCATGGGGATAATAATGATAATGATGAATGATGGTAATGATGATGATGATGATGATGGTGTTGATGATGATTGGTGATGATTGATGTTAACAATTTTGTGACCTCCCCCAAATGGATTATTCTTTGAATTATCCTTCCTCAGTTGAATTTTACCTTCTGGCTAATCATTGTATTATGACCACAGTGACTGATGAGTTATAAATTTGTTTGTAATTCCATATGAGTGGGAGAAATAGAGAGAAACCTTGTCCTTATTGTGGTTTTTGTTGCCAATCTGGAAGAACTAGGAGTCACAAGCATACTTACACAGATCCCCTGGTGAAATAGTAAGAACAATTTTCTTTACAATAGAAAACTATGGAAGAGTTAATTTATTCTTAGCACATCTCACTAAGAACCCTAATGTCTGTAGGCATCAAGTTGATCAGCCTAGGTAATCTGCCATAGCTAATAATGAATGAATGAATGAGAAAGCATTTTTTAAAATACTTACTGTATTCCAAGCACTATGCTAAGTGCTGGAGGGGGGGCAGAGAGATACAAATACAAAAGCAAAAAAAAAAGTGTAAGTATTAGATGTCAGTGCTAATCAGAATCTAAAAACAATTGCATAGATTAAGGTGTGAGTACAAAGGGCTGGCTAGTTTCATATGTAGGTTGTTTAATCAGTCTCATTGCTTAATAGTTACGTCTAGTATCCCATCAGATTTTATCCATGTGAGTATTCCTTCCCCACAGATGCAAATGGAAATCCCCTCCCTCAGTGGGCAGATTTTATAAGTTGCAATGGTTGGAGAAAAAAAATCATCTGGGGACGAGCTCTCTGGTGAGGGACCTCATGGTTTTTATATACTAGATGAAAATGCAGTGCTTCCAAGGCATCAGGCAATTGTTTATACTCTTTTTCTTTAGGATTGTAGATCTAGAGATGGAACATACCTCAGAGACCATCTAGTCCAACCCTTTTACTTTAGTGATGAAAAAAAAAAAACTGAGCTCCATGGACGAGGAGAAGTGACTTTGAAAACAGATCCTCTGACTCCATGTTCTTTCCATACACACTCTACTTTAAGCCCTGAGCATCCAGCCATTCTCCATACCTATTTTAGACACAACAAAAGACCAGATCAGAGAGTAAGTATAACTCAACACAACTGTCACTGGAAGAAAAGATGGAAGGGGGCAGAGGGGGTGTGGGAATAACATCATCTTAATACTCTAAAAAACTCATTTACTGTAACTCTTTTAGGAAGGGTAAGAGAGCACCCCTGATTTAGGACGATTGAGGTCTCTGCAGTAAACTAATGCAATAATAATGCAGATTTCATAATGATGTCATTATCCTAATAGGTCAGAGGTTCCTGGAATTGGCTCTATGTTCAATGGGCACAACATCTCCCCTCTTCCCACCCCACCCAGATTTTCTCTGAGACTTCTAGTAACGGAGATTTTTGTTGTTAGGTCATTTAGTCATGTCTGACTCTTTGTGACCCCATTTTATGAGATTTCTTGGCAAAGATACTAAAATAATTCCTTCTCCAGGGTTCCCATTTTACAGTTGAGGAAATGGAAGCAAACAGAGCTTAAGTGACTTGCCTAGGGTCACACAACTAGTAAAGGTCTGTGACTGGATTGGAATTTGGGTCCTCCTGACTCCAGGCCCAGCACTCTGTCAACTTCACCACCTAGCAAGCTTGCAATGGGGATAAGACCGCCTACATTGTATATAAAAAGAAAAACCATCTGAGTTACCTTTCCTCCTCTGTATCTGAAGAGTTCCTGTCTAAATAGATCAATATCCTAGGATTCAGTCCTTTGGGTATGACCAAGAGACAAAATCAAATTCTTCAGGAATAATCAGGAGGAGATGCACTTCAGGAAGGAAAGTCACTAGCCTTCCTTCTCACTGTGAATGATGGGGATCCTAGAGGTTATTGTAGCTGAGATTACTCTTAGGAATGAAGACAGTCTCTAGGATTAGTCTAAAATTTCATGGATTAAGAGCTGGAATGAACCTCAGAGGGCATCTAATCCAACCCTGTCATTTTATAGGCAGGGAACTGAGGCTAGAGAGCTTCTGAATTACCTAAAATCATGTGGGTAGTAAGTGACAAAGATGAGACTTGAATTCAGGTCTTCTGACCCCAAACCCAGTGCTCTAGCCACTACTGTGCTTTCTGCAATATTTATCTATGCCTAATGGGAAGGTAATGTATGGGTGCTTGTTCCTCAAAAAAAGCACTGATGCATCCCCCTCCTTTTCCTGTTCTTAGGTCTTTAATAGAACAACCACTGTGCACAAAAGGTAGTCTCTGTATTTTAACCAAATTAGAGCTCCAGAGTATGATATTCCTTAGATCTTCTCCCGAAAGTGACTGCATTTTTTAGAACAACTGTCATCCTGGAATGGTCCTGAATTCTTCATTCTCAATGGTATTGCTGAACCAGAAAATAAAAGTCCCTAAACCTCATACCAATTGTTCCCAAACCTGGATTTAGGATAGTCTAGTACCATACAGATATTCTCAAAAGATGTTATTAAATTAAATTAAAATCAAATTAATTTAGGTTTAACTCATTTTAATATAGAAATAAGCCTATGTCACTTTAAAAATTAGTTTAGGTATATCTATTGTGTCGTTACATGCCGGTGGTGGAGAGAGGAGATGAAACAAACCAAAAGGTTTGAAATCACTGTGGTATACAATTGATAAGTAGGGGTCTCTTCAATGATCTATGGACTGTCACCTCTTTAAAGAAAACCATCTGTTTAACCCTATGTTGGACTTTCTCTTAATCCCAGTGCCTTCTCTCTGTTAATTATTTTGTATTTGTTCTGTATATAGCTTGTTTCATATATATGTATTTGCTTATTGTCTCCATTAGATTGTGAGCTCCTTGAGAACAGGTATGGTCTTTTGCCTCTTTTTGTATCCTTAGCACTTAGCACAGCACCTGGCACATAGGTGCTTAATAAATATTTAATCCATCAATCAATATCTAATGATTATAAAAGATGGGGAAGGGCAGGTACCTTGTTGGTACATGTATTATTGTAAAGAGGCTTGAATTCAGAAATAAACAATTTCTGAGCTTGGAATTTGGCTGGAAGACATAAAATTTTCTGAGTTACCAGTTATCTGGGATAGTAGCATTAAAATTCCTTTCCACCACCCACCATCACCCCCAGATAAAGGGATCAGCTTGTTTTACAACTTTCTGATGCTGTTGTCATGTAGTGCAATAGTTATCTGTATGTCTGATCCTACTCCTCTACTGAAAGCTCCAAGAGGGAGAGGATCATGGCTTATCTAAACACTGTGCCACACACTGTTTCCTTCAGTGCTTAGCATAGTACATACAATAAGCACTTAATAAAGATTGGATGAATGAACGAATGAGTTGGTGGCTCATAAAGAAGATGATACACTTTTATCCCTTGGAAGAAAAAGTTGTCCAGTAATGATTGAGAGAGAAGGACCTTATCTTTTTTCTATAATACCATTTCCTTTGCCACCCATGAAATTTTTGGGAATTTGCAAACCAAATGCTGACCTCTTCAACATAGCTTAGTAGAATCCTGTTTAAGAGAGACATGATGATAGGCTAGAAGGGTAGCATTGCATAGCAGAATGAGTGCTGAACTGGGAGTCAGGTGAGCTGGGTTTGAAATCTTCCTAAGAAACTTACTAGCTTTGTGATCATGATTTATTCCCTTGGTCTCAGTTTTTTTTTTCCATCTGTAAAATGAAGAGATAATATCAGTGTTTGAACTACCTACTTCACAGGGTTGTAAGGAAAGTGCTTTGCAAATTTTAATAAATGTGGGTAATGATTGCAGGGTGCTCTTTTGCTAATTCATAAAATCTCTTGAGTTGGAGGAAACCTAAGAAACTACCTAATCTAATCCATATCTGGCAAAGAAAACATTCTACAACAAAGCAGAGAAGTGGTCATCTGTTTTGTTCAGAGACCTCCAGTGAAAGAAAATTCCTTACTTCTTAAGACAGCCTGTTCCATTTTTAATAACTTTAATTGGTAGTAATTTTTTCCTTGCATTTAACCTAAATTTGACTCTTTTCAGCTCTAGCCTAATTCTACCCCTGCATTAAAAAGGTCAAGTCTAAAGCTGTTGCCATGGAAGAGCCCTTCAAATATTTGGAGAAAATTGTCATATTTCCACCAAGTCTTTTCTTTCTCAGGCTAAAAATCGCCAGTTCCTTGAACTGATCTTCACATTATATGAATTCAAAGTGTTTTATCATCACTATTGACCTTCTTTATACCCTCTCCACTTCATCAATGTCTTTCCTAAAAGTCTGGTTCCCAGAACTAGATACAATCACAATACAATTTAACCATTACAGTGGAACTGTCACTCCCTTAGTACTGAAACTGTTTACTCTCAAAGGACTCCAACATTACATTAGCTTTTTTGGCTGGTTTATCATACTATTGACTCACATGGAGCTTTCAGTCCAGTAAAACCCCCAGAAATCATATCAAGAATGCCATGACCATCCTGGAACAGCTTCTAGAGATGGTGCAATGTCATATAGAATGAGTTAGAAAGATTGTTATTCTAGGCACTGAATGAAATTAAAGAGGAGAAAATTGGGTTTGAGAGAAAGAAGAGTAATTTAGGAATTGGCTTCACATTTTTAAGCTTAGTTAGAAAGTTGTTGTTGTTTTCAGAGAAGGGCATTGTTACATTAGATTCTTCTCAAAAGGAGCTACCTCAAAAGGAGCATGTGTAAAATGTCTGTTTAGCAATATTGTCAGGACTGTTTAGACTGCATAAAAATCTGTTGTCTTCTTCTCTAGCTGCAAAAGGAAAGACTAAAAAAAGATTGATCAATACTTTATAAACCATAAGACAATGTGGGGGGGGGGGGGTTAGTGTTTATTAGTATAAAAAAGTTAAGTATCTAAAAACTACTTGTGTTTTATTAAAACACAAGTTTTTTGTTGGTCTCCCTCAATAAACTGCAGCCAGCTTTGCCCATATCAGTTTGATTGGTTGTTTTGTCATCATTGTTAATGTTGAATTTCCAGGGTCAGAGATACAATTAAAGAGAGGAATTAAGCAATGGTATTATTCCATGGAAACATCAGATGGGATAATGAAAAAATGGAGGTTCTCTTCTAAAAACGATATTGGAATGAAACACAGTTGAGGACTGCATTTTGAGCTTCTACTATTTCTACCACTTGGCATTCAATTAACACTTTAAATACACAATTTAGTCATTAAGTAGTTCCTTCTTTTAGATATGCTTATTCCTATTAATTATATCTTTCATCAAATCAATCGGATATCTACTGGCTTACTTTCCACCTCTGCAAAATTGTTTAAAGTTAGAACTCATTATAGTTAGGACACTAATTTGCTCTGCCAGTGTGCTGGCTAGAACACTTGGATCCTTGGGTTTTATTTTAGCCAGAGAGTTTCTTGAAATAATCTTGAAATTCAGAGTTTGTTGGACAGCCCAGAGCTACCTACACCTATCAGTTTATATAAAGGAAGAGTTACAACATGGAATAATGAATAGAGACCAAGCTTGATGCCAAGAAGACCTGAGTTCAAGTCCTGCCTCTGACACATCTTGGCTGTGTGGGCAAGTCAATGAATGTCTCAGTGTTGTAGGCAGGGTTTGAGCTAAAATGATAAATCACAGAGAAGGTGCCAACCTACATTGGTAAAGAAAGTTTCTTACAAGGAATCTCTACCCCAGTGAAACTACAAGCCAAGTCCCTATACCCTATCATAAAGTAGCAGCTGATGGTGCAATGGACCTGGAGTCAGAAAGATTTGAGTTCAAATCTGGCAGACTCTTACTAGCTGTGTGGTCCTCAGGAAGTCATTTAGCCTCTGCCTGCCTCAGTTTCCTCATCTATAATAATAGCATCTTCCTCACAATTTTGTTGTGAGAATCAATTCATATAATAGGTGTAAAGTGGTTTTTAAACTTTAAACTGCTTTATAAATTGTGGCCATTATTACATGATTTAACTTAGATAGATATTATATATTACATATGAATGTATATGAAAGAAATCTAATTAGTTCCATATTTATCTGTTTTTAAGTTTTCTAAAATAATCTATAACTGAAGTTCCCCATCCTTAGACATGTCCTTCCCTGGGCAGGAGCCCCAAATTCTCATTTTCAGCTTACTCAGTGATCATCATGATGAGTTTTTGTGCATTAGCATCCATGATAACAGAAACTTAGAGTTTGTGCTTCACTTTCATAGTCTTGGAGAACCCAGGGACATCTCCATGCCATGAAGAGACATTAAATTTAGCTTTACCAAATATACAGTATTACAGAGTGCAAGAGGAACAAGGCACTGTCCAAGGTTCTAGGAAGAAAATAACAACCCTTTCTTTCCATTAAACTACTGTACATATACATGGCCACTGTCTAATCTAGGAAAGGGTGAAGGATTGAAAATCTTTAATCATAACTTCATGTTGATACACTTGGAAAAACTATAAAAGTTCCTTAAAAAGGTTAATTTCCCTATTGCATTTATAGCTGCCACCTACATGTACTCTGTCCTTTTGATTATGTAGGAAAAGGACTGTTCTTAGTTTTCCCCCACCTATTTATTACTCAATGACAGCCTAAATTAGAGTTGAGGAATGAAGGGATCCACTTGCCAAAATTTAAACTGAGCTCCAATTGTTGTCAATAGCTCATGTTTCTGTACTACTTCAAGATGTGAATTGCTTTCTTCACATTTATTTTGTACATTAGGCAGTTCAAATACTACTATCCACATTTTAAAGATATGGAAACTGAGGCTGAAATAAGTAAAACAAGTGGACTTTATTAGTCTACAGCAGTCTTGGTATTCCATTCCTTTTTACCCAGCTGTGTAAATTTGTATATCTCCTTCCATGCCTCAGGGAGGCTAATCTTGCTTGTGTGATCATAGGGGAGTAGAGAACCCATAGTGGAAGACTTGTGAGAAGAAAAAAAGAACCAAGGTGCCTGACTGACCTAGCAAGATCTTGAAGGGAGGTACTGCTAAGCAGATCTGATAACATGTCTATAAGATTCCCTCCCCCCCACCCCTTACTCTCAAAAAATAAGATCCAAGGGAGAGAGCAATTCCCTCATGGATGGGATTGATGTGTCTGCCTCCCTGCTTATCAATTTCCCTCTTTACTTTAATTCTTTTAGGTACATCCTTTAGTCAATCTTAGTATTCCTGAGGGCTTGGATGGAAGAGGGGCTTACAGTGAGTGGCACCAGACTTTAGATGTCCCTGGAAAATCAACTTCATGATTTTTTCCAAAGTTCTTCTCCTAAGAGTTTCCCAATTGAAGTGATATTTCAAATGATAAGGGAAGGAAAGAACAAACCAGTTAAAGCCAAAGAAATTTGCACCTTTGAGAGTTAATTTTGAGGGGCTTATTGTGAAATATTTTACCTAATTTGAATTGCAAGCCCCAAGGCAGAAACCATGCTTACTTACATGGCTTGTGCAATGCTGAATCTGCTGTCAGCATTCAAGTAATAAATAATAATAATGGCATACAAAAGCCAGGAAGTACAAAAATTAAGGCTCTCATTGTAATGTTAACTCATCCAAATTGTACTCACGTAATCTTCTTCAATATCTAGATAAACTTAGGAGCATCATTTTATTATATGAAAAATGTGCAGGGTAAGCAAGTTGATATCACCATGAAAACTTTATATTTCAGTGTCTGGCTTCAATATCTATTCAGGCTTGGGGCTTTCACAATAAATCAACAGCTTTGTACATTTAAAGAAAATGGCCTGTCTTCAGAGAATGGAGATAGCCCTGCTTATTTACCTGCAATAGGAGATTTAAGAGTGAAAAAGTAAAAAGAACACTGGGTTTGACAGATAGGTGAACAGTCTGTGGCCATAAAACAAAGTAATGCTGGGCAGTCTATGCTTCTGGGACCACCTATATGAAGCCTGACCCTATTACCTTATACTAATTTAGAACACCACCCAATTTAATTCAATATGCTTTTACTAAACATCTAGTTAAAGACAAGTAGGTGTCTCAATAGATAAAGCTCTAGGCCTGGTGTTAGGAAGACATGAGTTCAAATGTAGCCTCAGATACTAGCTATGTGACTCTGTGCAAGTCACTTAACCTCTGTCTCAGTTTCCTCATCTTTAAAACTGGGGAATAAGAATACCTGTCTCCTAGGGTTACTAAGCATCAAATGAGATACTGTATGTAAAGTGCTTAGTACAGAGGCTGGCACATAGTAAATGCTTAATGAATGCTTGCTGTCTTCCTTTCCTCTTGTCAATGCTAATCAGGCACTGGAGAGGCAAATAAGAAATGTGACACAGTTCCCAACTTCAAGCTACTTAAAATCTAGTAGGGGAGATAAGGCATATATACATAAGTATTGTAAATTAGAATGTACTCAGTATGAACAAAGGGTACAAACAAAAGACTCTGAGATAACAAGAATGAAGCAGAGTTCACCTTTAGCTAGAAGATGAGAGAAGGTTGTTATGATACTATATAACTATGAGTTGATTGCCAGATAATAATTAAGAAAACATGAGGCTCCTCTCCAAGCTTTCTTGTTTAAGAGAACAATTATTATGTGACATTGATTTTAAACTCTGCATGGAAAAAAATTGAAGAAAACCTTTCTGTGTTGTACTGTGACAAGGTACTTCTAAATGTTCCCCATGTTCAGGGCTAAATGTATTGAAAAGAATAAAACAGATTGACATTAATAATGAAGAATTTGGAATGATGAGGCTTGCTTTATTATGCACATCATTTTTCTAGGGTTTAAAGTTGCTAAAATAAAGTGGTAACATTGCCCACACTAGAAGAAACATGATACAATGGAAAGATCACCCAATCTAGGGTCAAGAGAGGACTGTATCTAAGTAACTATGTCAGCCAAGGCAAATTGTTTAATCTTTGTGAGTCTTCATTTTCTCACCTTAAAATGTTGCAAACTTTAACGTACTATATAAATAAAATTAGAACTCATAGAAAAATCCTGAAGAAAGGGAAGGATTTTTGTCAAATAAGAATGGCTAATAAATGGATTCTAACTCCTAGGAATGGCATGAGCAAAAGCATGAAGAATAAAATTTCAACATGAACTCAGGAGATGAAAATAGCATAGTTCAGCTAGATTATAGAACAAGTGAAAGGGTAGTATGAGATATGGATGAAAATGTAGATAGGTTAGACAAGGGACCAAACATAAAAAGTGAATTTCAGAGGGAGATGAGGAATTCTGTTTTGATTTTGCTAAATTTGAAGAGCTGATAATAGTTGTAATTAACTGACCACAGTTGACATTTCATGTAAGAAGAAAACCATGAATCCTTTCTGTAGACCCAGAACATATTAACATTAACTTCACTAAATATTCTAAGCTTTTGACTCTTAAACAGTGAAATTCATTATATCCTTGCATTTTTTATGACTTCTGTTTTTTAAATAGTGGTTTCTAAAAATCCATGTTATTATGGAGTAACCTTTATTAATACACTTATAAATATAATGACCCATCGAGTGAGGTCTGTTTTAAATAAACAACCATTTTTGCTTTTTTTATATTTTCTATCATCTTCAAGTAGCAAATGTGTAATGAACCCAAAGTCCTAAAGTCACACATAGTTTTCCCAAGAGTTACAATACCAGACTTTCTAGTCCCACTATCTCTGGGATATCATCAAAATTACCTTCTGCATCTCTATACTCTGCCCCCCTCCAAACACATTCAATGAAAAATGTTTCTTCTGCACATGGGTTTCAAGAAGATGGCAGCAGAGTCAGTCCCAAAGTGCCACCACCTTAACTCCTTTCTAAGTCAAGTGGCATGACTGGCAATAGAGAGGAAACATCTGAGCTGAGATCCATTTATCCTTTTAGAGCAAGGGATGAATAAGATAGTGTAAGTAGTTATGGTTTTGTGTCAGTTTCAGTGTGTCAATATGCTCTTCTGTAGTTCTACATTATGAATATAAAGATATCACTTGTGTGCATATATTCAGATAGAGCAAGCTTGATATAGTGGATAGTGAGCTGAATCCATATCAAGAAGGTTTGGATTAAAACCCCTTCTCCAGTGCATACTAGCTATATGACCATGGGGAAAATCATTTAACTTCTCTGAACTTTAATTTTCTCAACTGTATAATGGATATGCTGATACTTGCAGCAAAAAACTGCAGCAGGGGATTCTAAGGCTTTGGTGATATAATATATTGTGCATAAGAAAAGTGACCTTGAAAAGGCTACATAAATTAGGCAGCTAAATGGTGTAGTGCAGAGATATCAAACTCCTGGCCTGGGCCAGCAAACCAGCCCAAATCCCAAATACAACTGAACCCAGATTAAAATGTAATTGAGAAATGTTTAACAAATTAACTAAAAATACAACATTTTGTTGTTATTCAATTGTGTCTGACTTTTCATGACCCTTTGGACCATACTGACCATGGGATTTTCTTAGCAAAGATACTGGAGTGATTTGCCATTTCCTTTTCCAGTGGATTAAGGCAGAGGTTGTGATTTGCCATGAGTCACATAACTAGTAAATGGCTGAGGATGGATTTGAACTCAGATCTTCCTGACGCTAGGCCCACTGCTCTATCCACTGAACCATTTAGTTGCCTCCTATAATATAACATAGGTAGTGTTAATGTGTAGGGTTTTGAAGTCTGTCTGTGGCTGCAGGGATCCGTTTTTATTTGAGTTTCACACCCCCAGTATAGTGGATGGAGTTAGTAGGGCCTGAGTTCAAATCCTACCTCAGATACTAACTTAATTGTATGATCATGGGAAAATTACTTAATCTTTCCCACTCTGAGTTTCCTCATCTTCAAAATGGGGATAATAATAGCACCTACCTCTCAGGGTTGTTGTGAGCGTCAAATGAGATAACACGTATAAAGTGCTTTGCAAACCTTGAAATACTGCATAAATGCTATCATTATTAATACTTTTGTTATAATGTCAGGTATTGTATCTTTCTTACATTCCACCACCATTAGCCTCTATTATACTTGGCTTGCTTAATCTTATTTATACATTGAAGGACAGTATAAAATGCCTTCTGTAGTCATAGACGTCAGGCTTCCCTATGTGGTAAAATTCCATTATAAATCAGTTCACTATTCTACCAGTTCTGGTATATTAAAGGTCAAAGTCATATCCCTTGTGTATGGAGTGACCATACTGTGCATCTCTTTAATTTTGACACAGAAAGCAGTTACATAAGTGCTATTTATTCTCTATACCAGCATTAAAAAAGTAAAAACACATATGAAGTATATACTTCATTTATACATTTATAAAATAAATAAATGGAGACTTTTACTCAACATTATGGGTAACAATGTAGAGGAATTTTATTGTATTTTCTACAAGCAGAATTCAATAGATGAGTGTTGAGTAAATTCATATGCTTTGGAGACTGTTGGGTTGCTTTTTGTTGTGTTTTGGTTTTGGAAGAGGAATAGAAAAATTATTTAATTTATTCTAGCTTGATATTCCCAATTGCCTCTAAAAGCAAATAAAATCTTCTGTTTGGCACGCAAAAACTTTCACATCCTACTATAACCTACCTTTCCAGTCATCATTTCCAGCCTCCATCATTCTCTTTCTTGTACTGTAGAGTCCAATCAAATGGATCATCTTTCTATTGTTTACATGTGACACCATCTCCTGTCCCCAGTTCTTTGTACAGACTGTCTCCCATTCCTAGAATGTGCTACCTTCTCACACTGTCTAGTTCAAAACTTAAATCAAACAACATTTCATACATGAAGCCTTCCCTGATTTCCCAGCTCCGAGTGGTCTCCCTGACCAAATTACTTTGTATTTTGTTATGTGTGTATGTGTATGTATGTATTGTACATATAAAACATAATTTTATGTATGTGTTGCCTCCCCTAATAGAATGTAAATTTCTTGAGGGTAGGGGACTGTTTCATTTTTGTCTTTGTATCACCAGCATATAGCATAGTGATTACACATAGTAGGCACTTAATCAATTAATCTGTTGATTGATCACCATGTAGATTTAACTTGGGAGAATATCTGTCATTTAACAAATGGTTGAGTTCACATTTTTCTCAGGTAACTGGAGTTGGATGACTGACTTCAGAACGGCGCCACCAGGCCACACCCCTCAGCGTGAGTTCCTTTCTTAAACAATAACAAAATCCAATTTGCAGCATACAAAAAATGCTACCTCTTGGACATTTAAAATTCTGCCAACCTTCCAGTTTCAAGATGGATTTGTCAGCCTTTGGGAATAAGATTCCCTTTACAAATAATAATTTCAACACCATGCCTTCCAGCTAACAGAATGTGGAATTAATCTTGACTTTACAACTATGGAGACCAACATCAGCAAAATTGTTCTTAGCACATTTCTTTTTATATATATGTATTTACCACTTAGACAATTCAGTTTGTCTCAGCCAAAAATTTGGTGCTGGTCAGATCAGTAAATCTGTTTTCACTGAAAAGTCTACTGTTAGATCCAGTCAGAACAGGCCAGTTGCCTCCCATGAGCCTACATCAGCTAAAGTACTGTTTAAATAAACTTTTTACTTCTGCAGATCAAGAGGTTTGACTTTCTTCTATGACTGAAAAGAAGCAAAAATACATTTATTGTTCTCATGAATATGATTAAGAATGCCTATTTTATCCATTTTTGAATACTTATGTATAAATTGTTTATTCATTCATTATGACCCTCTCTCTGCTTTTCTGTCTAACCAGAGAGGTGTTTTGATTTTCAATTCTCTCTGCTTTACTTGGATCTGGGTTTCTGGATTTCTTCCATCTCCTTTTCTAAAGAGAGTATTTAAGAAAAAAAATATATTAAGTAAATAATGTCAGCAGAGACCATTTTCCCCCCAAAGCCTCACAACAAATCTATTTCTCTACGTGTTTAGAAAGTTAAATTTTTTTATACTCCTCTCCACACAGCTCTGTGTAGTACTTAGGAAATGAGGCTCTCTTAATTATAAACATGACCTACATAAATACAGCTAGTTGTTTCCCCACTCCCTGGGATCTGCAAGAGAAGAATTAAATGTCTTTCACCTTCATGGATTACTTGGCTTCACTAGAAGCAGTTTGTCTATTTGATTGTCAATCAAAAAAAAAAAAAGCAGGATATTATCAGAGTGACAGAATCTCAGAGTTAGAATTAGCCAATCCCCAAACATTTACTGTGTTTGTTGACAAAACTCTTACTATGTGACAGCCATTGTGCTAAGCTCTGAGGATAAAAAGACAAAAATGAAACAGACCCTATCCTCAAGGAGCTTACGAGCTTACTTTCTAATGGAGGAGACAACTACACATATATACGGACAGACACACACATACATATATATGTGGATGTGTATAAATATATATATGCACAATATTTATTATATTTATTAAATTTATTATAATTTGTAATATATTTATATATGAGCAAAGACACCGTGAATATTCTAACTACCCTTATGTGAAATATTCAGTTCAAGGCTTAGAAAAGTATTCCTTCATTGTCAGGTTTTCCACTTCCTACATTTTTTTACTTCTTGTAGACTATTAAGGGTTTGTAATATTATTTTTAAAATGACCTTTTTTCTAATAAGAGAATGATTAGAGGAGAAAAGACCTGATATTTGTCTTCAATAAATGTATTTGAATAAAATCACTAAAAATTTTCCTAATAATTGACCTGGATTTTTCTTCTGTACATTTTCCTATTATGGGATGCATTTCCTCCTTTATTTTTTGGTTTAATCTTTTCTAAAATATTTTTCATCAACCACTTCAGTTCATATATAAATACAAAATATTTATTACATTGTATTGTATTAATTATACCAATAAAATTATACATATGTATGTTTATGTATGTATTTGCATGTATGTGTACACATGCATATTATCCTTCTCTGATCATTCTTTTATCAGAAAAGATCATTTGAAAAGCAACACATATATAGTATATAGATATGCATACCAATACATAACATATGAACATACAAAACACATATAAAGCAAATACAAAATAACTTTGGAGGGCAAGGCATTTGCAGCTGTGAAATATGGAGAATGGATTTATAATGAAGGTAATGCTTGAACTAAGTCTTGAAGGGAGCCAAGGATTCTTAGAGGCAAAAGTAAGATAGAAGCATATTCCAAGTAGGGGTACAGCCACAAAGTGATTGTGGAAAAACACCTGTGCTAGTATTGTTAGATTGCAGAGTGGGTGGTGGGGAGTAATGTATATATAAAGACTAATAAGGTAGGAGGAGACACAGTTTTGAAGAGTTTTAAACGTCAAATGAAAGGACCTAGAGACCACCTAGTCCAACTGAGACATGAATGAGTGGTTTTCAAACCACTCAAAAAGTGGTTACCCAACATTTGCTTAATACTTTGAGAGGTACCACATTATTTCCCAAGTCTGTAGACTTTACTTTTATATAGCTCTGATTATTAGACAGGTTTTTCCTTACATAAAATCTAAATTTGCCTATTTGCAACTTGTACCAATTGTACATTGTTTTGGCCACTGGGCCCATGAAAAAAATGCAGCACAGCCCTTCAAATATATTTATTGAAGGCAACTATCAGGTCCTTTCTTCTCTAATGATTCTCTTACCATAAAAGGTAATTTGAAAAGCAATATTGCATACCCCTAATAGCCTACAAGAAGAACTGAAAAGCATAGTAAGTGGGACCTCTGACAATGAAGGAATACTTTTCCAAGCCTTGAACTAAATACTTAACACAAGGTTAGTGAGTAATGTTCATGGTGTCCTTGTTCATTTTGTAAATGTTCTGTCATATGAATCATTTGTGTTCTCTGTTGTGAACTTAAAATAGGAAGAGGGAAGGCTCATAACTTAGTTAACTCTGGTAATAATATTTCACTATTTCTCTTGTTATTCACCCTTGACAATATAATTAATAGAAGTTTTTCTAATAATTGGCCTGGATTTTTCTTCTATGCATTTTTCCTATTATGAGGTGCATTTGCCTCCTTGGTATTTATTGCTTTTGTCTTTTCTAAAATATTTTCCATTAATTACTTCAGTTCTTTAGTCATGTCTTTTGTGGAGAAATTTTAAATTACACCTGTAAATCATATAAAGTGGAATTCACTCATTTATGAGAATTAATGATTCCCCATATCACAATTACTTTTTTTTAAAAAATCTTACTTTTCAAATATTCAATTCAGTTTAACAAGCAGTTATTAAGAGCCTACTATGTGCAAAGTACAGTGGTAGGCACTGGGAAGACATATAAGAAATCGAAACAGTTAAAGATATTTCTTAATTCAAAACATGAATTTGACTGACAGAAGGAAATAAAATAAGCATATCAAAAAGATCTTATTCACAGTTGTGTATATAATTTTAGAAGTGTCAATATAGTAAACAGGAACTTTTCCCAGTTTAGAAAAATCTAATTGATGCCTATGGCAACTTTCAACAGCTATTCCTTCATTAAACCATTACCTCATTTATTCTTATGTAAACAGAATAGAAAAACACTACAATTTGACAGAAGCTTCAGTCATACTTGATAAAAAAGAATGGTTATAATACAATACTATTTTTACTATTGTGATTCATTTTTACTTCTAAGGCAAAATAACCACAATGATTACAGTCATAGTAAGAAATAATGTTTTAGATATACAAGTAGAGGCAGTATGGCAGTGAGGCAGTGAGATCATTAGCCTTAGTGTTAGGAATATCTTTGTTAGGTGACACCCCCAACATATACTAGCAATTTGATCCTGGGAAAATGACCTAGCCTTTCAGTGCTTTAAGCAACTTTCTTAACAATAAGTTGCAAAGAAGGTACCTATGGTGGTAAAGGGGGTTCTCTCTATTCTGGTGAAGACATAAGTTTAGTACCTATCCTTATGCTTTTAGATTACAAAGCATTTTCCAACAACCCTATGGGGTAAATAGTGCCCTATTTTACAGAAACTAGATAGTATTGTGCTATAAGAAATGTTGGAAGGGATGATTTCAGAAAAACCTGGCAAGACCTGTGTAATCTGATGCAGAGTGAAGTGAGCAGAACCAAGAGAAGAATCTCCATAATAATAGCAATATTGTAAGTGATATTTGCAATATTTGAAAGACTAGTAAATGATCAAGGCAATGAACAATTACAGTTCCAAAGGACTCATGATGAAGCATGCTATTATCATACCAGATAGAAAACTAATGAACTGTAATTCACCGTTTACCAAAGGCGATTAGGTGGCACAGTGGATAGAGCAGTGGGCCTGAAGTCAGGAAGACAAGTTCAAATTCAGCCTTAGACACTTAATAGCTGTATGATCTTGGGCAGACCACCTAACTTCTATATGCCTCAGTTTCCTCAACTATAAAATGGGAATAATACTAGTACTTACCCCCCCGAGTTATTATAAGGATCAAATTAGATATTTGTAACATTCTTGGAACAGTGCCTGAATGTAGTAGGTATTTAATTCATTTTGATGGAGAGATCACATGAATAAACAGAAAATAAAAATAAAACAAATAGAACACAAACAGTTACATAAAATGCATATTATATAACAATAATGTCACATTAAAATATATCTAAGCTTCATTCACACAGAACTCCCAAGGCAAAGTACAAATTAGCTGCTTTTCCCACAGAAATAATTTAAAGAACAAGTCTGCTATGGTATTTCCATATTCCGTAAGAAAAAAGATGTGAAGATGAGTAGAAATCACAGAGCATAGATGACATTCATATGTTACTTTAACTTTTATAAATATAGATATGTAACTTTATGAACCATATATGTGGTCCATAGAGTACTTTATGAACCTTGCAGCAATCTATAAATGTCATGCATAATCTCATATGGTTATTGTGAGGATCAAATGTATAATATATATAATATAATTACATATAAATTTGAAGCTCACAACCACTATATGAGGCAGAAAAGGTGCTCAATTTGGACCTGGAATAGCTAGAATCAAATACCAGTTCTGTCACCTCCCTGGACTTCATTCTTCCTATCAGTAAAATTTGGACAGAGGTATAATTAATGTGGAATCATTCCAATTTTTGCCCAGGGTGCCAAATTTGAAAGGTTGCTAAAGTATTTTGGCATAGAAACAATGGAACAACTCATAAATATAAAAAAATAATTAAAATAGGAAGCTCCAGATGGAACTTTTCCCCCTCCCTTTAAGAAACTGAACCCCAACTTAGGTCCTCCTAGCTTCAGCCTCATCTTTCTATCCACTCCATGAAAGTAACCTCCTCCCCAACTACCTTAAGGTATTCTGGAGTGTCTGGCACTCCTGCCCCCAACTGAATTAAATGTTGGTTTGTTTTTGTACAACTTGCCCCATATGGAAAAATGTCTAGTTATGAACTCTGAATAATATAATTGGACTAGATGACCATTGGGTGCTTTCTAGCTCTAACTCTATACTCCTCATTTAAAAAAATTTTTGGCAGGTAGTCAGGGTTAAGTGACTTGCTCAGGGTCCTGCAGCTATTAAGTGACTGGGGCCAGATATGAACTCAGGTCCTCCTGACTCCAGGGCTGGTGCTCTATCCACTATATCACCAAGTTGTCCCATCCCCATTTTTTAAACGAGAAAATTGAGGCTCAAAGGGGTTAATGTTATATATGTAATGTAATGTTAAAGTTATATATCAAAGGCAAAATTTAAACAAGTATCTGTCCTGAAGCCAGGTCTAGTGGTGACAAACATATCTATAACTCAGATGTCAGGTATTATTACTAAAGCTTTTCCCCCTGTTATGTAGACTAACACAGTACCACACACAAGGACTGATATACAGAGTTAAAGATTTTGAGAGCCAAGAGAAGATATGGGCTTCTTACCATTATTCTTTACACCATATTGGAGAAATTCCAGGGGAGGGAAATCTTACTTATAAATATCTTACTATGAAATTGACTATATAATCATCATACCAGTTTGAGAATAACTTCACACCTTTGTCCACTAGCGAGGAGGTGAAAACATGGCATGATCCAGTGGAATGCATGCTAGATTGGGGGTCAGAGGACCTTGGTAGGAGTTCTGGGTCTGCCACTGGTCACCTTGTGATCTTGGGCAAATAACTTCTTATGGAATTCAGTTTCCCTCGTCTATACAAGGAGAATGTGCTAAATGACCTCTAAGGTTCCATCCAGCTTTAAACACATGGTCTTAAACAATCAAAGAGCAATTTAGTGCTTGAACAAGATACATACCAATACATGAGTTGGGGCACAGGGGGAGAGAAGGTTGTCATTGTATAACTCATGGCATAGTGAACAAGGCTAGACTTGGATTCTGGAAGATTTTTATTTATAATACAGCCTGTGCCTTGCTGACTGTGTGACCTCAGGCAAGTCACTTAACCTCAACCTCAGTAACCTTATCTGTCAAATGGGAACAATAAAAATATTTGTTGCACTTAGATCACTGGGTTGCTGTGAAGACCTAAGAAAAGATATATGTAAAGTACTTTCCAAACCTTAAAAAAACTATATAAATATCATTTATTATTATTATTGAATAATAGTGCATCATTGGAAATGAGTACATTATGGTTTTGTTTTAATTTAATTGTCAAAGAAAGTTTCAGCTCCTGAGGAATCTGTTGAGTTATCATCCAGGATAATGATAGTCAACATCTATTCCTCCAAATGTATTTATGTAGCAGATGCAGCAAATTCACAAAAACTGTTTCTCCCTCCATACAGTTGTCAATGTGCTAACACATCTTGAATTATAAATGTTTTCATAAAAATTGACAATGGTACACCGTCCTTTTAGGAAGGCTTCCTGAGCATAATAAAGCTTTGGAAAATTGCAATTGTGTAAATAATGGCCCAGTAAACATAGACTGTACTTATATCTCACTATATTGATAATATCCCTTCCTACGAAAGGGCCAGTTTGTGATTTCTCTCCAATTAGCCACGTGGCTCTTTTTTATTGCTTGTACTTCTGTGCAAGCTCTATAAAGATTTCTGCTTACTGAAGGAGAAAAATGACACCTGGCACAAGCTCAGTGTCACTTATGAGAAGTAAATGTCAAGTGTTTGAGAGCAACACATATGATTACTGGTTATAGTGGGGATCTGGAATGAAGGCTGTTCTCCTTAAAAACTCTATGTAAGTATCTTCTAACTCTTTGTCCAAGGGCAGTGAACAGATGAGTGACAGATCAGAACAGCCAGTCAACATGCATTTATTAAGCACCTACTATGTACCAGGCACTGAGCCAAGTACTGAGGATACAGAGAAAAACAAAAAACAGTCCTTTCTGTCAATGACTTCACAGTCAACATGCAAACAATGTAGATAGGGCCAAATAGAGATATTCAGCAGAGAGAAGGCACTAGAAATCCATGGTATTATTGTAATCATTCATGATCCCAATTCTGTTGTGTAGTCATTCTCTGTCACACGTGATTACCTGTTCATGTTCAATAAAATTAGTTACCACATGATAGGCGTTTTTTTTAATTTTAAAAAAAAGTTGATGATACGATTTCTGAAATTCCAGCTAGCCACTCACCATATCAAAGACAACTGGATTTTTTTTACTTTCACTACTCAGCTATGAGTGCCATTTTCAAAGATTCTTAACCTTATTCTTTGGAAAATATCTGGTTTTATCAAGAATCAGTTGCACAACTACGGATATTATTGAATATGAGGATATCTGATTTCCAAAATAACATGAAATAACCAAGCATCTCATGTTAGTGAAACAAGCAACAACAAAATAATGTTCTTCTTTGTCACCCCTGAACCAGTAGAGGACAGCAGTTGGACTTTATATTGATGTAGTGGCATTTATTCACTCAGAACCTTCAGAGGAAAAAAAATACGATGTAAATAAAAAGGTGCTTTGTAAACGTCAGCTGTTGGTGGTCAGTATTTCTTCCATTTTTCAACTGGGGACAACATGGAGTCATTTGCTGAAGTCTGGCTCAAGGGTGGAGACAAAGACTAACATGTTATAAGTAGATAAGGAATTACAAGATGTGAGGCTAAACTATTAGATGTACTGGTCAGAAAATGTAAAAAGATAGTTGTGAAAGATAGACATAAGAAGACCACAGTCCCCATGTAGAGCATGTTAGGAGAAAATTGGTTGATTATTGGAAAAAAAAAAAAAACATGATCTGCACTCATCTCTGCTGTTCCCAAGTGATGGCATTCTAAAAAATAGAAAAGGATTTTTCCTCATATAAGTGAAGGAAAGCCATTTATGTAGGAGTCAGAAAGAAAAAAAAATAGCTCCTTCAAACTTCAGAAAAAAAGTTGATGTGATAGTTTCGCTGACCTAAAGGGGTTGACTTTTATTTCTTCATTTAGTCATTCCTACTACATACCACAAAGCTTGTGGAGGACGGAAAGCCAGCCTACAAATATTTGAGCAGTAAAATATCAGGAAAAGAAAGGCATTTGTTTAGCATGAGATAAGGGAGTACATACAGGAACAATGGCATGGGCATTTCTGCCAAGAATTTTTTTAATTACCCAATTTATGTTCTGAAATAGTCTCCTGATGGAAGTCATAGCTAAAAATGCGGAGAGAAATGTGGGGACAAAAAAGAAGAAGAACAAAAGCAGAGTACAACAGTTTAAAATATGCTGTAAGGGAAAATTCTATGCTAGCCCTCAGGGTATAGACTGACTGACAACCTAATAGATTTCATCCATTACCAGTTTCTCAGATTCTGAGTTGGTTCAGGCCATAGACTGCCTTTGGTCCACACCCACTATTTCCACTGACAGTAATGGGAGACTCATCAGAGATATAAGGCAGTCTGCCATCTTGTTTTTATTTATGAGATGATATCATTCTGTTCGGTACAAGAGGTCCATTGCCCCCTTATTGCACACTTGAGACTGACATAAATGTTAATGGCAGTTATATGAATGCTGGAGAAGAAGAATTAAGACCAGAAAGGACTGTAACTTTGAAAATGTAGTTATTTAAAGCCAAAGAAGTTTTCCATAAAAACTCAGCTAGCTTCCCAAGCTGGCTGCATTGCTTTTGTTCAAATCACTTTCCCCTCTACCTCCCTAATCTAGTCTTTACATATGTATAAAATTGCTAGGGATTTGGTGATGCAAAATGTGATAAAATGCCAAGGTTTCTCCTGCCAAGGCCTTCATTGCAAAATCAAGTGCCATAATTATGGAACATGAATGAATTGAAAATCAGTTTTAGTTAAATCATAAAATAATTGAGAGCCATGAACAATGCACCCCAATTCCCATAAACAATTAAATTATTGAACTGTTGCTTTTAAGTCATTAAGAATTATGTATAACATGCCTTCTTTCTCAGAGCATCATGGGAATACTTGCCCATATATCTCCTGGCTAAAGAAAGGGTTTCTATTTCTTATGACGAGGAACTGAAATAATTTTGGTTTTAAAAATTAATTCCCATCTGCTATCTCTGGTTTATTTATTCTTGCTTTCATTTTCTCTTCTCTCCTTTATGTTCTGATAAAGAATATTTACACTTGTTCTGTAAATCATGTTGCTTCTTATCATTAACTCTTGCATTGAAAAGGAACCCAAAGGCTCCAATGTGTCAGTCCTCTACTAAGTGAACACACTTCTTTACATTATTCTCAGCTATATAGAGAAATACAAAATCAAGCCTAACATCAAGTCTCCCCACCAAAATGAATAAAATCATTAGTTAACAATGCCTAAAAGGAATATGGGCTACTAGATTAAACACAATTCCTGACCACAGTAATTGGAATTTACTGTGTATATGAGATTCTCTCCTTCGGCTCAGTGAAGGACCAAAGAGCCTCTCCTCCATACAGCCTTTGACTTTGTAAATGAGGGTTAGTCCAATGTCATAGTCAGCCCAAGGAAGAGGTAGCAACCTGTAGCCTAATATTTAAAGGGTCCAGGATAGTTCTTCTAGGGTACTGATCTGTATTAGAAAGCAAAGGTCATGATTTTGAATACTCTTTTTGCCACTTACTAGTGTATGACATAAGGCAAATCACTTCTCTGTGTAAATTAGGGTCACTTACTGCAGCAGTCGACATGAGGACTCCCTGAGATAGAGAAATTTAAAAATGAGAAAGACTAGGCCTCACTTTCATCAACTGTAAAGTGAGGGGATTGGAACACGTGTTGCCCAAGAGCTCTTCTAAATCTAAAATCATGTTCTACTTTACAATGTTGTTATCTTTGTTTTTGCTCCTTTGGTACTAGAGAAGCTGAAGACCTTGAACTTGACTCTTATAGGCAGTGATAAAAGTGTCAGATGGTAGCAAGATTCATCTGGCAATGAAATGAAGGATGAATGAACAACTTATTAAGCACTATTTATTAAATGACTACTATTTACAAAGCACTGGGGATACAAACAGAAAAGAAAAGAATGCATATTCTAATAGAGGAAGACAACACATTCTTCCTCTATTAGGCTATGAATTCTGTGAAGGCAATAATATTCATTCTATGAATGAAGGTGGTTTCAGCTGCAAGCTAGATAGAAAAGCCTCATAGCCTTTAAGGTATGGGGACAAAGCAGAGGATAATGCATCTTCTTTAATGTCACTTCCACTGGAACGGGAGAGAATGGAGGCAAGAAGACCAGCTATGAGACTGTTGCAGTAGTTAAGGCTTGAGCATCTCATCAGAGGTCTGGGACAAGTGGCATCCAACTGAAACAAAAATGGAGACCAGTATAAGGATTCCTGCAGGGTTGTGTGCTGACTTAGAAAACCACATCATTACCTGTTTTTTTCATTAATACATCAGCACAATAAAATCATATAGAAACTACATTTTAATCTGGTTTGGGCCACACTCATGAGTGTCATGGGCCTTATTTAGCTCATGGGCCAACTGTGTGATACATGACTATGAAAATAGCCTCCATACCAAAAGGGAATAACGTGGAAGTGTCAAGTATAAAAGACATTTTGCAGGAAGATTTGACAGGATTTGGTGACTAATTTGATTTGTGAATGATGGAAAGGCGTTACTCAAAGGTGACTTTAAAGTTTTTAGTTAGCTGATTGTTAATGGTGACACCAATAACAGAAATAGAAAAATCAGCAAAGGAATGAAGAGAGTCCTCTTAAATGTAGATCCTTGAGATAGAGGTCCCCACTTTCCATCAAAAAGAAGTTTTATCTAGGAAATCTTTCTTTTTTTGTGAAAAAAACCATTTTCTCAATGATTGACCAAGTTGGTGAACTCCTGAAAGTCTCTTGGTCCCTGACCTTGGTCTCGTGCTTTTTTTTGCCCCTCTACATTCTGTTTGTTTTGACTTATTCCCTTGGCACTTTTGGCCAGGTTTCACCTGGCTTATACTCTGGTGGCTCTTCCTGTCTTTCATTGGCTCAGTCTGAGTCTTGGCATTAGCTCCTCACCTTAGCGCAGCAGAGGATTTGAGATGCAGTTCAGTTATATATACATTGAGTTTGAGGTAATGGTACGAGACCTCCTTGGAAAAGTACAATACACAGTGGAAATAGAGGAGCTGGAGAAAGAGTGAGATATCAAACCACTAGCATATAGATGAGGTAGAAATTTATTCATCTTGACTCTCAAAATATGAAGAAGCCAAGTTGTTTTCTGCATGAGAACTCCTAGGGGGTTTCATTCCTCATCTGAGTGTCCCCAAATCTGATGCTCTTTAAGAGGTAATTGTTAGGAGAAAGTGCTAGGAAATAGGTTCTTAATGGGCATGATGAAAAAGGAAACAGGTCCTTTGTTTTTCATATTAGATCTCTGTCTAAGATTTAAGGCAACCCTTTGGGCCTGTATTGTTTTTCCACACTCAAGAATGTAGACTATGATACTAGAAGATAGCTAAATGTACTTTCGGTGTTAGGTAACCTAGCAACAAATAAGTTCCGTAATAGAAACATATAGCCCTCACAAGAGACATTTCGCTGGCCAATATGTAGTTAATGGCTAGTGAACAAAATAATAACACTAATAGCTTACTTTGTATAGCACTTTACAGTTAAAATAGGCTTTATATGCATTATCCCATTTGAAAAAAAAAGTTCACATATGCAAAGATATTCACTATTTTCAAATCCTAATCTGAGGGGAAATGCAGTTTGGTTTATTTTTTTGGTATGAAGAAACTAGTATTTCATCATGAATTATCTTGAAACTCTAGTTAGTGCATACACTTCCTATGACTTGGCTAGGTTATATGCATTTGAATAAAATAATAACATTGTCCTTTTTGGAAGATGCTGTTGCTGATGCTTTCTAAGTGAAAAAGTATAACAGAGAAGATCAGTGCTCAGCACTTAAGCCTTTCCACATCATGTACACAGAATGATTTACTTTCAGTCTGTGGCCATAGGCACCACTTCAATCTGAAGTCTTTTATTCAATTTATTTTAAGAGATTTTTAAAAATATATGTATGTACATACTATAGCAAGAAGATTTTTATCTTCCTACCCAGAACAAATGGTCTTGTTATTAACTAGAGACAACATAGCATAGTGGGCGGATACATCAATTCAAATCCCACTTCTGGCGTTTACTGTCTTTGTGATCCTGTGCAAATCATTAATGTCCACCTGCCTTCAATAACTTCCTATGACTTACTTCACCAAGTTAGTGATGGGTTTCATTCTGCTTTGGTAGAGGGAGTTTGAGATAGGGACTGGTAGGCAAAATCACTGCTCCTCCACATACTTATTAGCTATTTTAGCTTTTTAATTCATGTTAATCTTGTCTTACATTTAACAAATTAGAAAAAAAAACTTTCTTTAAAAAAAATCAATGACAGGCCTAAAACTAAAAATTGAATTTACAAGTCAGTTTTGCTCAAGCCACTGAGTTACAGTGCCACCTGCAGATCCAGTCTGCGACGAAGCTATCAACATAATGGAGATGGCCCGCTACCTAAAACGGATAAGCTACCTCTTGGATATATACAAACAAAATAACGTAGTATTTACAGTCTTCTCCATTCCTTCACATTAATATTTGTACTACGCTCTTAGATTTAGTAATATCCCTGCCAAGTGCTGCAGCGGAGTTATTAACTAGTACACTTACATCACTACCTCCCACACTGGAAATTGTCCAGGTCCCAGAACCAAATACTAGGAGAATTTGGCAAATTCTTTCCCAGAGGAAAGGGCAGGTAGGTGGATAGAGTGTTGTGCCTCATCTTCCTGAGTTCAAATCTGGCCTCAGATACTTATTAACTCTGTGACCCTGGGCAGGTCCCTTAACCCTGGTTGCATCAATTAATTTCCTTATCTGTAAAATTAGATGGAAAAGGAAATGACAATCTATTTCAGTATCTTTGCTAAGAAAACCCAAATAGGGTCACGAAGATTCGGACATGACTGAAATGACTGATCAACAAGAACTTTCAGAAGAACCCTCAAAAGGCAGTCATTTATAATGGAGCATTTTACTCTATTAGAAGGAGATGGTAGGATATTTGCAAAGATCTAAAACTATTCTTGATGCCCTGTTCTGCTCAAGGGAAAGTGAAGAGAATGAGATAATAATGGCAGCTGATACTTACTTAGCATCTTAAGGCTTGCAAAGTATGATGATAGAAAGATAGATGATGGATTTACATACATACATGTTTATGTGTATATGTACATAAATGTGTACATGTAGTCTCACTTGATCCTTACAACAATCCTGTGAGATAGAGGCTATAATTATCCCCATTTTACAGAAGAGAACAGTTAGGCCTTGAAAGGTTAAGTGATTTTACTAGGTTTACCAGTAGGATTTTAATTCAGGTTTTCTTTACTCAAAGTCCAACATGCCATCCACTACACCATGTTACTGCTCAGATGGATTGGTGCCACTGAGATAATAAGATAGATTTTTTTTAAATGTCTTTCAATATTGAATTTAAAAAGTTCCCTATCTTTTTTTATAGTTTGTATCTATTTTTCTAGGATTAAAAAAATTTGGAAGAGGTGGAAAGAATATGAATAAATCTGAATATCTAAAGATCACTCTTCAATGAAGCTTTTGGTTTTTTTTAGTCTTCTGACATGACTACTGATTTTTTTTTTAATTCTGATGTGAGGGCATATTGTCCTTCTTCTAAAGTCTGACCTGTTGATGTGGAAAATGTGGTGAAAGTTTCATGCACCAACACCTCTCTGTTCTGTGTTTTACCCATGAAACATGTTGCTTTGAGAGCTACCATAGGTCTTCATAGGTGCTTCATAGGTCTCTCAGTCCTACCTTTTTTCCTACTTTCCAGCTACTAGAAGACAACATTTGAAGTTCATTTCAGGGCTTCACCAAGTCTTTGATCTAGAAGGATAAGCTAAATTAGAGATCTATACAACTGGCCATCTGTGCTCCCAAGTATGTAAGATTTTAATAGTGCCTTTGACCAGTACCTAGAAAATGTGACATGCTTTAGAATAATAATAGCTAGAATTTATATAGCATTTTAAGGTTTGCAGAGTATTTTGCTTATGTGGTCTCATTCAATCCGCCTAATACCCCAATGAGGCAGATGTTATTATTTGCATTTTATAGATGAGAAAACTGAGGCTGAGAAAAGTTAACTGAATTGTCCAGTGTTGTACAGTTAGCAAGTATCTGTGGCAGGATTCAAACACAGTTCTTGGCTCCAAGTCCAAATCTATCCATTATCCTACATAGTCATCTCTAAGATAACTCATCCCTCTGAGACATGGGGTTTCAGAGTTGTTTGGAGATGAAAATATTTTGGTCCAAGTGAAAAAATAAGGAAATCTGAAAATGTATTTATACCTTTGTTCTTTGCTATTCATATAAACATATTCATATCTCCCTTTTAAGGTCTACCCATCACAATTTAAATCATCTCTAATGTGCCACCAGTCTGTGAATAACCACTATGATCCTTATTCATCTGTACCATTAATCCTTCATCTTTAAATAAATCATGTCAAAACAAGTGTAGGAGGCTTCCTAGCAGTGAAAACAAAAATTTTAATTTTACCGGAGTTGGAAAAAAAGCAAGAAATGTTAATTAAGCTACTACTGGACTCCAGAAGAACACAAATGATATGCCTTCTTTTTCTGTGCAAAGTATCTGTTTATTATAAAGAAAAAAAATGTGACAGGTCAGATCATGTGTATTTGCCTGGGGAAAAAAAATCACTTTGGGGGAAAAAATCTTGCAATTATTTTCAATGTACCATACTACAGTGTGGAAACTTACAAAGAATTTAAATAGTTTTGCTGCTTGTCTCTGAAAATGATATCCACAAACTTCTCAGACTTTAGTGTGTGTCAAAGTACCAGAATATATTCTTCTAAAGACTAGAATGAGTTTTTTCCTATTGTTGCTTTCTGTCCAGAAGACAAAGAACAAGCCTCAACTGCATTCTGATTTTGAAATTTGCTGTAAGCTTAATAAAGACTATATTTCTCTCTTCTTCCCTTTTACCTGACCTTGACATTCCAAAAAGGAAAATACTCTTTCCTTATCCAGCATTCTATACACAGATACATGCTGACAAATGGCCTTTTCTTCTTCTGGGAAAATGATACATCATGTTTATTAAAGTTTGCAAAATACTTTATTCACAACTACTCTGTGTAATAGCCAGTGAGAGATAGCAGACTATGATGGGTACAGTGTTATACTTGAAGACAGGAGGACCCTCCATCTGACACCATGTGACCATGGACAAGGCATTTAAGTTTTCTTGACTTCAGTTTCCTTATCTGTAAGTGGGCAAACAGTCCATGTAGTACCTACCTTACAGTGTTGTGAGCTTTTAATAAGATAATGTATGTAAAGCACTATGTAAGTATCAGATATTATTAGTCAATTGCAGTTAGCAGCAGCCAAGTGACTCAATGGTTAAAACAAGAGTATTTGGAGACAGGAAGACCTGAGTTTGAATCCTGCATCAGACAGTTACAAGTAGAATGTGATCCTGGGCAAGTTACTTAACACCTCTGTGCCTCAGTTTCTTCATCTGTAAAATGAGGATAATAATGGCATCTACCTCTTAGCATTGTTGTGAGGATAAACTGAGTTAACATGTAGAAAGCACTTTGCAAACCTTAATGTGCTATGTAAATCATAACTAGATATTATCCCCATTTTACAGATGAACAAATTGAAGCTCTAAGAACTTGCTAATTATGAAATAGTCATTTAAATGCCTAAGGTGGGATTTGAACTTAGGTTCCCAGATTCCAAATCAAATGTCTTATCTATAATGCATATTGCCTGTTGTAATATTAGACTTTTCTTGCCTCTCTGGATTTAATATATAATATTAGACCTCTCTCCATTTCTACAATTTTTTCAGTCATCCAATCATTTATCCAATAGGCATTTATTAAAAATTTGCCATATGATATGTTCTAGATGATGGAAGAGATGCAAAGACAAGATATATTCCTTGTCCTTAAGGAGCTTACAATCTAGTGGTGTTTTTATAAAAAACAAAACAAAGAGTGTCAAGAGCAATTGACATACTTGGGCTCACTGAGCACACTTGAAACTCCATCTTCTGCCTCTGCCTTTGCTCTAGTTGCCCCTTCCATCTGAAATGTGCTCTTTCCCCACCTTCACCTCTTAGAATCTCTGATTCCCTTAATGACTGAGCTCAAGCACCACCTTCTACGTGAATTGTTTCCTGATCTCTCCAGCTGCTTCCTTCCCCAAACTATCCTTTTATTCATATAATATATATTAATATATATTAATATATATGCTTATATCTGAAACACAGTAGAACTTCTACAAAGAGGAATGTTTATTTCAAAAGATAATCACAAATATACACCACATAGGAGGCATGATCCCCCTTCCCCTCAACCTTGTACTACCTCAGTCTACGAAGAAGGGAAGGTGATTAGGTCCATAACTTAGATCAGTTCCCATAGAGGACAGTCTTAGCTCCAGGTCCAAACCCTCCCTGGGGCTTGAATCCCAGGCACACTGACTTCTTGAGGTTTAAATGCTGAGGTGGCTAGCTACTGCACACTCCTGCCTGCAGTCCTGGCTCCAAGGGCATCATGGCTCAAACTCCTGGTCCATGAGCATCACCTCTGGCACCTGAAACCAAGGAGGACAAACAATATAGAATAGAAACAAACACATTCTATGCCCATTTCTCAGAGTCAGGGTAAAAGAGAAAAACCAGGGGAAAGGCTAGCCCCTAGTTCCCTCTAGGGAAGACCTAGCTTCCCTCTCTTATGGGTTTAGTTCATGGTGTCCCCACTGGGTGCAGCCACTAGGAATGCCACTGAAAGGTGGTAGAAAGAAAGAGAGCCAACAGTGATGTTGCACCACTTTTAAAGACACAAACAGCCAGTCAGGGAGGCTACTCCCATCCATGTGATAGGGGTGGCAGAAAGCTCCATCTTAGATGAGATGGGAGCATTCAAAAGCCAAGTTCCATACAGTATTGTCTCCCTTGTTAGAATGTAAGCTCCTCCAGTGCAGGTACTGTTTCACTGTGGTCTTTGTATCTTCAGCACTTATCAGAGCACCTGGTACATAGTACTGATGTTTAATAAATGTGTGTCAATTGATTGTCAATCAACACTCTACCAGAATATTAAGAAACCTAATGAGCTGTTCCCTATACACCTCATTCCACTACCCATCTCCATCACCTTCGCACAGGTTTCCCCTCTGCCTAGAATGCACTGCTATGCCTCAAGGAATCGCTAGCTTCCTTCAGAACTCAGGTCTAATATTACCTCCCATGATTTTCCCAGTTACTAGTGTTTTTCCCTCAGAAATTACCTCATCTATTTTGTGCTCTGTGTGTGTGCGTGTACAGCTTGTTTATTTTTATAAAAATATTATATTGTAATTATTATATAATATATAACATAATATATTATATAATGTATTACATGTTATACATTATTACAAAAAGTGCCTTTGTATCTTCCATGCCTTGTATAGCTCCTGGCACTTAATAGTAGACATTTGACAAATGTTTATTGAATGCATGACTTAACTATCCTGAAAATTTATAGGAGAGGCTTTAGGGAAAATCTCATGTCATATTAGTAACCTCAAATATATTATCTGCTGCCTTTGAGAAATTTGAACTGGGAGCATAATCTGATGAAAATTCAAATAGCATGATCTAAACTAGAGATACTGAGAAATCTCATTTTTGTTCCCTCTCATGCCATTTACTGCACAATTTTATCCCTGTGGTCTCAGTGAGGGCTGTTTGTTTCAACCCTGTAATAAAGTATGACAGTTTCTTATTCATAATAATCATAGAACAGGAAACATCACAGTGGAAAGTGCACTAATCCAAAGACAAAGTGTCTGGGTTCATATCCTGCTCATGACATTTACTACCTATATGACCTTGAGCAATCAATCTCCTTATCTTTAAGATGAGAACATTAAACTAGGTGGCCTCTGTAGTAACTTCTGGCTTTAAATCTATCATCCCATGACACTGGATTGAATGAAACTTTCAGAATTTTTAATGATCTGGTTCCAAATTGATAATGTAATTTCTAGCCTAAATAAGAGGTGATTGAATGGACAGAGTGCCAGGCCTGGAGTCAGGAAGACCTGAGTTCAAATTTGGCCTCAGACACTTATGAGCTGTATGACCCTGGACAAGTTACTTCATCCTGTTTGCCTCAGTTTCCTCATTTATAAAATGAGTGGAGAAGGAAATGGCAAATCACTCCAGTATCAAGAAAACTCCAAATGGGGTCACAAAGAGGCAGATACAACTAAACAACTCAACAACGTCAACAACAGCCTAAATAAGGATGCCACCAACTAAGGGGTCACACATCTAGCTTCCTTCAAATGATATCTGATGATTGGCTGCAATCATGTAACACATTCTATAACTCTTTAACACTTAAAAAGCATTTTCCTCACAACAGCCCTAGCATGTAGACTTTGTTAAGTATTTGAAAAAGGATCAGGACTGAATAAATAATTTCATTCGTATAAAGAACTCCCAGCTGAGGAAACTCCCTGTTTCAGGGCAGGTTGTCACCTTCTCTGCACCTTCTATTCCTAGAGCACTGAGAGGTTGAGTGATTTGGCCTGAACCACACAGCCAGGATGTGTCAGAGATGGGCCTTTAACCCACTTCCTCATGGCTTTAAGGCTAACACTCCATTCATTCCACTCTCTCAGTACAGGCATTATTATCTACAACTACAGATCATAGGATCATAGATTGAGAGCTGGAAGGTTATCTAATAGTCTATATATCTAGTCCAACCCCCTTCATTTTACAGATGAGGAAACTAGAGTCAGGGGAGATTAAATGATTTACCCAAAGCTATAGAAGTTTTAAACTTCAGAGGGAGGATTTGAACCCAAATTCTCTGATTCCAGAGTCAGTGCGCTTTCCATTTTACCAGGCTGTTAAAAAAAAACCACTTAAATCACAAAGTAGTTAAGTGACTTGCCCATACATACTTAGCTAGGAAACAGCAAAGCCAGGATCTGAACCCATGTCTTCTCTATGGAATGTGTTGTTATTTCCAGTATACCACGGCTACCTAGCTAGATAGAATAACCACTTGAAAAATATTGTACAGTATTACACAGCCAACCTGTTCAAAGAAAGTTAAAGCTCATTTTGAAATCACTTGATTGAACATAATTGATATTTTCTTCTAAGGGGAATTCAAACTGTGTATATACATTAAGTCTGAGTGGGAAAGAAAAGATAGGGAATTTGACAATAAGCCCAAGGAGCTTACATAGATAATGAACAAATCATTAAATTCTAAAATCTAAGTGAGCATTAGCACAGAATGATCATTTAAGAAAATAATCACTTTGCTTAGTTAATAGTCCTTAGGTCAATGAACTAGTCAAATTAAGTAGTTTAAAGGAATTTTCATCATATACAATTTTCATAATTGTTCCCAACTTATCCCTCTGAGTATGTGTCACAGCTGAAGTCTATGAAGCAGCTAATGTTCTTAAATAATCACCAAATCAGTAGACTGGTCTCTACATAATGATTTGTCTGTTTAACCAATGTCTGCTGTCCTCTGTGGGGCAATCATCTTGTTAAAATGATAAACCACATAAGTATGTTTTTGTTACCATGGCTAACAATTGATTTTTAAAAAGATACCTTTGGCATGTTATGATCTCCAATTAACTAAATATACATATGTATTATATATTATATATAAACATTTAAAAAACAAGAAGTCTATTAATTTGATCTTCAATGGACATTTGCTGAGTTCCAAACTTTTGGATTCCAAAGAGTTAGACACAATTGAAAGGACCGAACAATAACAAAAACAAACAAACACATTAGCTATTGTATACACACAGTGATCTCTGAATATAATTTCAACAGGTAGTATAATCTATGTGTATTTATAAGCCTTCAATAATTTTCTGTCTCATTCTTTAGTGGATCTGTGATCTCATATGTCTCTAACCTTTTTCTATTGCTAATTTTTCAACATTTTGTTTGGTTTGAATAGATTTGTTATAATACATCAGGCTAAAATGTTCTTTACATCTTTATCCTTTCTTTTTAATTTGATGTTGGTTTTGACCTTTATTCTAATTAGTTAATGGTTGGATGGCATTCAGACAGCTAGTTGATTGCAATGTGACTCCCACATCAGTAAGCAGTAGTTTCCTGTTCGTTAAGATATGGTCAATTTTAATTTTTTGTAATGTTTCTCAGTGTGCACTGTCCAACTGTCCAGAAGCTTCTGACTCTTTTTAAATAATGTGTTCATTATATATATGTGTGTGTGTGTGTGTGTGTGTGTGTGCATGTATATGTATATATGTCATAGTATAGAGAATCATCGTCACTTTACAGATTAGGTAACAGAGGCCCAGAGATGTGAAAAAACTTTCCCAATGTCATATAAAGAGTAATTTGCAGAACTGGGACTCAAATCCAGGTCCTCTGATACCAACCCAATGCTTTTTCTGCTATATCTAAGCACCTTTTTAATATACAAACCTTTGGCCCATTTAGTGTCTTAACTTTGAACAATATTTTCCAACATAGTTGTTGCTATTTTCCCTATGCCCACTTCCACTTGAATTCATGAAGTATCAAAGTATATGTTGAAGATGTTGTTAGGTTCTTTGTAGAATTTCTCAGTTTCTTCATCCTCAGCAACAGAGATTGGTGCACATGATTCCCTCTAATTAACTATAGGCTTTTTACTTTTGTTCATCATAAGTGCTATAAAAAAATGTTCTAAGCATCCCATGAAAGGACATTTCTTGTTTGTTTCAAGCACATGATAAGAACTAATTCCACTAATTCCTTTGTTTGTCTCACTGAGGAGAATCTGGGGGCCACACTTCCAGTTAGAGGCAACTTTCTCCAGTCTTAGGATTTCATTTATCACCAGAATGTCAATATTGTTATGGTTTAGTTTGGTCATTAGACAAAGTTCCTACTTTTAGAATACCAGCAGTTACATTACTGTTTAGAGATAGTCTAAAAACTATGTAATTCTTAGCACCATTTGTTCCCCAAACCCCACTTTTTGCCACCCTTTCTTGTTCCCTGCAGAAGCAGCAGTGACACTGCAAAGGAAGAGCACTCTTTTGCCTTTTCCATGAACGGATATGGTTAAAGAATTGCATCACTGTTACCAACCTATAGATTATGAGTCTTCACAATTAATGGTTTTGGTCATTAGCTGGCTTAGTCCATGGTCAGGACAGTAGTCTACATCATACTATATTGTGTTAAATTCTTCTGCATAATATCCAATGACCTCCATAATCTGGCCTCATTGTATTTATCCAAATTTATTTCCCACTACTTCCCAGAAGACACCCTTTGCTCCATCGTGTCATTCAACTCACTGACCCCAAAATGTGCTGTGCTCATTCCTCCCTGCCTGCCTTTGCTTATGATATCAGATCTAGGCTTCTCAATAGAATCTAAGCACCTTGAGGAAAACTACCTCTGTTTTTGTCTTCACATTCCTATTGCCTAGAACAGTGCCTGGTATATGGTAGGCACTTACCAAAATATTTGATGAGCTGAGTTGATCTGAGCATTCCACACAAATACACACATGTGCTTGTGCCTATATAGCTCCTTTCTTTTTTACCTGTAATCTTCAAAAACCATATTCTATCTATTTTACACCCAGCTCACCTTCCAGTTCTTCCATCCCTCCTACCTTTTTGGATCTCCCTCCTCTATGAACATCTATAGCATTTATAGTCAGTAACACACCATCTACTACTTATTTACATGGTGTTTTGTGTTGTTTTTCTATTGCTTCATCTGAGCCAGTCTTGCTCACCAACTAGATGGAAAAGTCCTTGAGAACAGGGTGAATGCTTTATACTTTTGCATCCTCAATAGCACTTACAATAGTGCTGAACATTTAATGGGTACTTGTTTGATCAACATATTTTCTTGTATTCTATTCCATTGGTACACATTGTCTCACTAGTGGATTATCAGGTTCTTGAAGGCATTAACAGGGACAGTAATAATATACATCAATGCTTTTATGAATCTTTAATATCATTTCAGTAGTTACCCCCTCTTATAATGTAGATTGCAATAGTGCCATGTCGTCTATGTGACTCTTGTACCTGTCCTCTTATGAATCTACCGAGACTTTACCCAGTGTTCTAGCTCTCTTCCTTTAGGAGTTCTTAAACATTTTTGTGTCATGAACCTTTTTGGTATTCTCATGATGACTATGAACCACTTCTCAGAATCATGTTTTAGAAGCATAAAACAAAATAGAATTACAAAGGAAATTGATTATATTGAAATAGTTTTCAAAATATTTTAAAAAACAAATTCGCAGACCCCACGGAACCCCTATGCTATAATAAGAAGAAGAAGACAATTTTTAAACTATATATATATATACACTCAAGGTAATACTTGCATTATACAAATTCAAACTCATATAGCATTTATAATGTTTGTAAAGCACTTTTCTCACAACAATCCTATGAAATGGTTAGTCCAAATTTTATTATCCCAATTTTAACAGATACTGAAACTGAGGCTTAGCAAAATTAATTGACATACTCATGGTCATACATCTAATGTCAGAATTAGTGGCTACACATAGTCCAAAATATATGAGCTCCATTTTTCTTGCTGTGGTACCCCAGTGTCATAAGTAAAACCTGTGGAAAAATCAATAAACATTTAGAGTTGATGATAATTATTCTGTCCATTTATATACCACAAAGTTCAGCCAAAACTGGCCTGGTCTGTGAATTAGGTTATATGTGTTTGTATCAGTGATTCCACTAAGGATAGTGAGGAGAGAAGTTTCTATATGTTGCATGGGGAGACATGAAAGATAAAGAGCTGTCCATGGTGGTTGTTTCAACTCCAGGCTTAGACTTATTACTAGAGAGAGGCTGCATAGACAAGATATTTGAGAAATGTAAGTGAGAGCTTTAGATTACATCACATTAAACAGTATATAGATAGACACAATTAGATTCATAGCCTCTATCAGAAAATTACTTTTCTGTCAAAGAGCATGGTGTTCTTTCCACATGCAAATGATATTATCATTATTAGAGATGAGATGACAGTGAAATTCCCATGCAGTTCTCTTAAGAATCCCTATTCACAGGAGACCTGACCTTACAGTATCTTTTACCTGGGAAACTATGTGTGAATTCACTTGAGAGTGCTGCTAAGAATAATGAGAGACTTCCTCTGTCACGCAGAGAGCAAACGTACATTAGCTACATGAATCTCTGAGCTGCATGAATCAGATTCACCTGAAGGCAGTGAATAAGGATGTACTGCCTTTAAGAAAATACAGAACCTGATGTGTGACTGCAGTCATTTGTGAGTCACTATAACCATCATGTGGAACTAGGCATTCATTTTTTTTCTTAATAATCAGTTGTGCCATCCCCCAGTAACTGAGGAATTCTATTTTTTTTCTAGTGAAAATTAGATAAACTTCCTCAGTAAGAAATACAGTATTACTTGAATATGTGTGTATATGTGTATGTGTTATATTTAGCCCAATTTCAAGCTTGAACTGTCATCTGTTCCTTGGAATGATGAAGGAGCTGGTCAAGAGGAATTGTTTGTCATTTTCAGTGACTAGGCTGCGGGGGTATTCCAGTATGATGTTTTTCCTTTGTAACTCTAGAATTAACAAGCAGCAGTAAAATCAACAGTGAAGAACTCTAGATTCTACAATAGTCAAATTGTTATGTTTTTAATTTGACATTACTAATGATATTGTTCCAGGTAGTTAAATGTTTAATTTGTTCCTTCACACTGAAATTTGGTTTTAATACCTTTAATTAGACTTTTTCTATCAATGCTACAAATCCCAATGATGATTCTCTAACAGCACAGTTACGAAAGAAATATACTCTCTAGGATGTGGAATATTATATTGCATCCTTATCTTGGGGACTTTTATATCAAGATGTATATCTGACTAATCTCAGAAGGTAGGGTTTAAGGTTCTACTATCTAATTTTGTCAATATTCATTTTTTTTCATTCCAATCTTATAAATCACTGTCCTGTTTATATATGGCTAAAAAAATTTGTACTAACTGTGCAACATGCAGCTAGATTATTGTCATTTCATTTTGCCTAAGCTTTCTGTTCTTAAAGTTTGCATGGCATGATTTTTTTTCATCATTCAAACTCAACCACAATGCAGAATAGGTGATAGGCATTATCTCTAATCCATTGTCATCCCAGGGCAGAGTTGGGATTGAATATATCAGTATTCACATTAGATGTAATCTGCTTTTAGAGAGGCAGTATGGCATAAGAGATTGAGTACTAGACTTGAAATCAGAAAGACCTGAGTTCAAATTCCATCTAGGAATCCAGCTGTGTGACCCTTGGCAAGTCACTTAACCTAACTGTGCCTCACATTTCTGATGTCTAGAATGGGAGTGATAATAACTGTAGCATTTATCTCACAGAGCTTTTGCAAAAATCAAATGAGATAATAATGTGTAAAGCACTTTGTAAACTTTAAAGCTCTATTTTTAAAAGATAGCCATTATCATAGATAAAAAAGAACATGCTGAAATATTTTCCTATCATATATTGTAGGGATCATTGTCAAAAATGGATGCTAGTTAACTATTTGATAAAGACTCTGCTTGTGTTACAAAGCAGAGATACTTGGTTTTTATGGATTATTTGTTTTTTTTTAATTTCTACCTTTATTTTATTTATCACTAACCCTCTGCATTTAAAAATT
This sequence comes from Vombatus ursinus, assembly GCF_900497805.2. NCBI lineage: Eukaryota > Metazoa > Chordata > Mammalia > Diprotodontia > Vombatidae > Vombatus > Vombatus ursinus. The sequence continues at coordinate 94,917,350 of NW_020954590.1, forward strand.
ATGACAAGACAAGGGTCAAGATGAATCTTAGATCTTCTCTAAAATAAGACATAATGCAGAAGTGAGGATCCTATAGCCAGAGAATAGCAAAACAGGTGAAAATTAAATGGATTTGATGTTGGGCCTGGTTTCAGTTTATTCATTGTCTCATTCTTTGTAATTCAGTGAAAATTATCTGTTACAGGCCATTCAGTCATGAGTCTAGCCTCTGATCAAATGAGATAATATGTATAAAATTCTTTGCAAATCTTAAAAGTACTATAAATATATTTTCTAGTATTATCAGCATGGATTATACTTCACTTAATTTCTTTTTTTATCTGACAATTTTTTAAAAATATTGAACACCTATTTTATTCATGGGAAATAATTACTAACATTTGTATAGTGCCTTAAGGTTTGAGAAGCACTTTACATATGTGTGTGTGTGTGTGTGTGTGTGCGTGTATACATACATATATACACACATAAATATACATATGTGTGTAGAAACAGACCCACAAATACATATATATATATATGTATATATATGTATAGGTTTTTGTTTAACTCTAATCTTGGATTTATATTCTATTAGGTTTCATAGATAGAATACTTGAGAAATGGAGCTGAGAACTTTAGATTATATCCCAATAACCGAGACAGATAAACATAATCTTATTAGAGACAGGTAGGTCACATAGTGGATAGAGTGCTGTGCCTGTAGTCAGGAAGACCTGATTTCAAATCCAGCCTTAGAAACTTACTAGCTGGGCAAGGCATTTAACTGCTGTCTGCCTCAGTTTCCTCAACTGTAAAATGAGGGTGATGACAACACCTACCTTACAGGTTGTTGTGAGTATCAAATGAGGTGATATTTGTAAACATAGCACAGTGATTAGCACATAGGAGGTACTATATAAATGCTTAATCCATTCCCCATCAAGTTTGATATAATTATTATCTTTAATCTACAGATGATGAAACCAAAGGTGAAAGAGTTTAAGTGACTTGCCCAGGGTCACACAGCTGGTAAATATCTGAGACAGGAAATGATATCGTTCTGAATGCAAGTCCAGCATTCTATAGGCTATACCACCTAGCTGCCTCATGGCATCATAGAATTTAAAAAAAAGAAGTGAATTTACAAATCATCTTGCCTAATTCCCTCATTTCACAGATGAATAAATTGAGATACAAAGGGAATAAGTTACTCACCAAAGGACTTACTGATATTAAGCAGTAGAATCAAGATTCAAGTTCAGGTTTTCTGAGCACAAATCCAGTGCTTCTGCTGCTCTACCATGTTTCCATGGATTTGTGATCTAATCAATGTAGTTACTCCTCAGAGCTACCTACACTCCTTCAGAAGGTGTAGCTTGCAAACCATCCATGCTTTCTCAGCCTTGAACTCTTGTCCATGTCCTCCTGTAACCAACAAGAAGGGGGTCTACTCGACATTTAGGAATCTTTGCTCTAAAACTTTTGACATTGTGTAGATAACATTGGAGCACACAGGTTGCCCATTATGTTTTTTTTTTCTTTATCCTTGACACACCACCAACTCACTTTCTTTCTCATTCATACATCTTTCTGATGATCTCCTTTATGCCACTCCTCCTTTGCAATTCTTTATTGAAATTATAGTGCAGCTTACTCATGATCACCATAAATCTATTGCCTTTTGGGTGATCCAGAGCCTTAGTTCTTAGAGACCTAGGTATCCAAGGACTTATAGTCATATATCATCACTGGAAGACTATAGGTGTTAACAATGAGAATGCTTGGGGTGTTTAAAAGTATTTATAATTTCCCAAATGCTATTCTACTGCTGTCTTTTTCCTACTGAATTGTAGTCCACATTGTTGTCTCTATATCACGTCTATAGCTATGTTCACACCACACATACACTGATGTACCATCTCTATGGACTGCCCTCCCAACTTCCTACTGTAGTCTGGACAATAGGCATTCTTCTGTCACTTGCTTTGTCCTGTGTTGATGGTTTGACCAAAATCTTTTGAATACTTATAGGTTTCGTTTGAGGGACTATATTGTTCTAATCAGCACAATATTATCCACATACAAGAGCATCTTAAGGACCTCACCATCTCTAAAGAATTCTTTTCCATTTGGACTTTATAATATACTTTACCAGTGACAAATACCTTTGACATGTAAATATCTCTCTATTTGTGTCTCACTTGATATAAATAAAAAATTAATTAAATCAGAGGGTTTTTTTTAAAGGAAATTCTCTCTCCTGTTGAATCTTTTAAGAAATCATATATGATTTAAAAATATGTATTCAAAAGGCCTTGATCAAATCATTTTTAAAAGAATTAAAACCAACATATATAGTGGAATCTTGTATCATCTACCCCTTCCAATCAACACTGCAATTGTAAAGATGTGGTTTGCTGTTGGATATTATTTGCGAAATCTTGCCTGTTCTTTTGTCTTATTTTCGTCAAAAGTGACCTTCATCCATGTGTGAAATAATCTCAAAGATTTTGTGGAGATGTGAAAGCAGGCCTTTGAATCAATATTTATTCATGCTTTCTTAGTTGCCTTGTTTAGGGAAGTAATAATATCTATGATTTTCCCTTGGTGTTTGATAGCCTTCTCTCTTAGATACATTAAGAACTGATCTCTCATTCACCTCAAAATTGTGTTGTTTCATCACAAGCCTCCTTTTTGTTTGCTTGATTCATTCAAGCTGCTCTTCCCTCTTTGTCTTCATTAGTACCATTTCTTTTTCCTCATGCAGCTTATTGGGAAATATGATGAATCCAAATTTGGTGGCTTCACCATTATTGATAGAGAAAATACTCATTCATGGGTAACTTAGAAGATCTTTTTAATTTTTTTTTGTCTCTTTGCTATCTTCCTTTGAGTTCAATGCTTAAATATTATCAGGATAACATGACTTTATTGGGTCTTTCACCAAGCTTTCTGTAACTGGGTTTTAACCTTTCCTACTTTTTACTGTTTATGACTCAGTGCTATTCATACTCTTTCACTATTCTTCTTAGCAAGATTTTGCAAATAAGTTTGTATTCTAAACTGGTGTTGGCCTAAGTTGCCACATCTCTCTGCCTGTCAAGGAAATTAAGTATCTAGCTGAGGCAGCCTCTAGGCCTTTTTTTCTTTTTGCTTCCCCTTGGTGATTGATTGTTTTATATCAGTTAAAGCTCCTTAAGAAGTGGTGATAGTGTATGTATCAAAGTCTGCACTTATATCTATTGCTATCAACATCTGCCAGCATAAAACTCACTTGTTTAAATATAAACTATTAGAGTTGTTTTAACTGCATACATTTAAATGCATAAAATACTTTCTTCTAGTTCAATAAGGATTTTGACCTCTACTCTAACAAATTGACAGTATACACAAAGCTAATTCAAAAATGATCCAGTAGCTAGTTATTTTCTATCAGTTGAAATGCAATCAACTTCATTTTTTAATGTTCTTAAGTTCTTGTCATGTCCCAGGTCCCCTAATTCTTTTCTGGGAGAAAGTATTCATGATACGCAGGCATGCGGCTTCTTAATCTAGGAACCTTTGGCCTATTTTTTTCTTTTTCGTGAGGTCTATTTTCCAACATGTTTTTCACTGCCCTCCCATATGCTCACCTTTGCATTGAAGTCAACAAGTATTGAAATACTTATAAGGTGATTCGATTTGGAAGCTCTTATTAAGCTCTTCATTGATTTTTTTTCTATTTCCTCATCCTGTGCAACTGAAGTTGGTGTGTAGGCTGCAATTATCTTCACTATGTTCATTTTACAAATGTTCATCATGAGCAGCATAATATAATATGACCATATACTCCATGATATGTTTGTGTTCGTTGCCTTTGGACACATGATAAATCCAACCCTGCCAACTAATTTCATATAATTTGTTAGGAGAATCTATGAGCCATCCTTCTATCTATGAGCCATCCTTCTATCTATGAGCCAATTCCTTTTGTTTTCTGTTTTCATGTATAATAGCAATGTCAAGATTGACATCATTGAGTTGCTATAGTAAGCATATCTAGTAGTTGATCATTGAAAAAGAATATCATATTTAGAGTCCAACTGTCAGTATTTGTAGTCCAAAGACTGTGGTTTTTAGCACTCTCTGTCTTCTTTTCTACCATCCTGCTACAAAGAAATGATATCTATTTTCTATTTTTCTTTGCTTCATAAATTACCATAGCCAGAGAATTCATCGTTAGTCAGTCAATCCACAAACCTTTATCAAGCACCTAATATGTTCCAGGAACTATTCAAGGTCCAGGATGTACAAATACAAAAATAAAGTAGTCCCTGCCTTCAAGGAGCTGACATTCCATAGGAATGTGGTTTGCCTATTTCTTTACATGTAACCAGGACAATCTTTGGAACACAGGTATAGTATAGTCACAATATAATGCTTTTTCAACGTGGTAAAACCTACCAGAATTTACATTACACTAAAATTGCCTTAGAAAATTCTGGGCTCTATACCAGAGGTGTGCTGGAACCAGCTTAAACCAGTAGCCTATTGTTAATTTTTTTCAATGTGAACATTTATACCCCTAAAATCTGAGCACATTACAAATCAGGGCTTGAGTTAGTGTTTTGTTGCTTTCTAGATTTAAGAAAGTGTTGGAAAAAAATGTTAATAATGCAGGTTAAACTTAAAAGTGTATCCTTCATACCTTTTTTGTGAGGGGAACCTGATATTAAACATTTACCAGCCCACCCTGGCCATCCCCACGCTATAGAGAGGTATCTACAGCAGATTTTCTTTACCTAGTTTTAAAAAAAATAGAAAGCTTAATTTTGACTTTTGTGCTTATCACTACAAAATCCAACCTCTTACCAGTCATAAGCCATGATGGAAAACAGTATAAAAAACTAGTTAATGTAATCCAGTAAGATTTTCCCTCTTTAATGAGCTCTGAAAAATATGTGGTTTTTTGTATCAAATCCTGGATCATTTGCCATGGAAAAATGGACATGTGTGAAACATCTTTATCTCATGAAATTGTTTGCCAAGATGTTGGTCATTAAGAGTCGCTGTATAATTTGATAATTATTGTTTCCTTCTTTCCCAAGAAGCAAATTGCTGTCATTATCAAGGAAATATTTGTCTCAACATTTATGTAAACTATCATCCAAGTTTTTTTTTTAGTTTGATTGAGGCAGCCTCTTTGGGGAGAATGGTGCCAAAATGTTTCCTTTTTCCAACCAGTCCTAGTTTGATTGTTTGCATGATTGTTGAGTACCACTCAACACCAATGCTGCTAATAAAATTATAGTCCTCATCCACAAAGACCCTAAACTAGAACTCTGATAATACCTTTCTTTACCAAAAGCAAAACATTATTCACTAAAGGATTCCACTTATCCACTCATGTACTCGGAGCTCATCAACTCTCACTCAGAGTATTGTAAGAGCTTCCTAAAATGTCTCTCTAACCTAATGCTTTCCCCATTCCAATCCATCCTCCACAGAGCTAACAATGTAGCACAGGCCTGAACATGTCACACGTGCCCTCCCACTCAATAAATTCCAGTGACTCCCCAATACAAAATCTCTTCTATTAGCATTTGAAGCTTTTCATGACCTAGCCCTATTATATCATTTCAATCTTTCCAGCTTTCTTATATGTTAATCCCTTTAGTGCATGAGAGAAAAAAAGAGACAAAGTCAGAGAGAGACAGAGATAGAGAAATAGTGATTTCCTTTGTTTTGTTTCAATTCTTCTCTGTATGGATTTAAACCACCAAACCTAACATATTACTCACTTTAAGAGCATAAAAGTGCTCCAGGAGAAATACTACCACGACTTCTATTAGAAATACCCCTGGTTGATATCAACCAGGGGTATTTCTAAGTAGAGTGGTTTCTCCCTGCCCATGCCCAACGACTCTAGGGCCTGTGGTTGACAGAGTACGTCACAAATAGAAGTATAAATCCTCCCCTCAAAGAACAAGTCCTAGATTTAGCTGTGCTCCAGGAAGCACATTCTGTTGTTCTGTGGAAAGCAGTAACTCATTTCAGAAAACCATTGAAACTGCTTCTAACTGGTTTCAGGCACACAAATCTCATATAGGTAATACATAATTTTCCACAAATATCTGTAAGTATAACCTAAAATTTGACCTTAATTTTCTTGTCTGTTCATTTTTTCCATTGTGGCAACAGGGTAGCAGCACAAACTAGATATCTGTGGATATGTCTATTCTGTAACTCAGTCATGCTTTTCCTCCTTTTCCATTTTCTTGCTATCACCTTTTCAGTGCTTGTGTCCTGCTTATAGGAAATATTAAGGCCACTGGCCAGAAAATGGAAGGAGGGGAAAGCATCAATCTGGTTTTACCTTTAATAATATGTCACTGGAGAAAAATCAATTAAAAAAACTTTCATTAACAAATTGCCCTAATGTTGATGTTCTATACCTAATATATAATAATATATTAGTAATATCTATAATGTTCTATACCTAAAATAAGAGTTTGCAATGGACATCTTATTTGTTTTTAATACATTTTATTTCATTAAATATTTTCCAGTTATAATTTTTAAAAACCTTAACATTTATTTTTAAAATTTTAAATTCCAAATTCTCCCCCTCCTCTTGCATCTCCCCCACTGCTTGAGAAGGCAAGCAATATGATATCGATCATACATGTGGAGTCATGCAAAACATATTAGTCATGTTGCAAAAGAAAACACACTAAAAAAACAAGAAAAATAAAGTTTAAAAAAATATGCTTTAATCTGTGCTCAGAGTTCATCAGTTTTCTCTCTGAAGATGGATAGCATTTTTTTCTCATGGATGCTTTAGAACTAAATGGACATTTTTTGTTTACCAAATCAGAAAAGAAAAGAAAAATTAGAATTCCTTGTATGAATGCTTTATATTATCTTTGTTTTTTTTCATAAAGTGGAATATTTGCAACCACTTCATATGGTTTAATAACCCAACATGTCTGTGATCTCATTGAAAGAATGCAACAGTGCAAATTACAATCAATACTTGCCTGCCCATACTGTGTGACTTCCATTCATATCTTCCCATAAGTTTGCCACAAAGGGCAGATCCAAGATTTGGGGGATTTTCCTTACATTCTATTGATATTACAAGGAATATACTAGATCTTATATCTCATATGGATCTCACTAATTGCCTATCCCATCTTTTTTACTCTGACATTTCTATCTCTATATCCTTTCCACTATTCCTCCTGAACAGTTCTTAATGTGATGGAGCCTACTTCCATATACCTTGCACCTCTCTATGGTTCTTGGGATGATCCTTAGTTCTTTTAAGATTCTAGTGTTCCATGTTTTCCTCCTAGTACCTGTCTAATCACTTCTCAATCTTCTTTACTGATTCAACACCCATATCACACCCTGTAATTGTGAGTGTTCCTAAGGCTCCATTCTGAGCTTTCTCTCTACACCTCTCTTCTAGTGAATTCATCAGCTCCCATGGGTTAAATTATTATCTTAATGTAGATGACATATATATATATACATATATATGTAATGTCCAATTTTATTCTCTCTCCCAAGTTTCTGCATCACTAACTTTCTCTATGTGTGTATATGTGTGTATATGTGTATGTAATGTCCAATTTTATTCTCTCTCCTGAGCTTCTGCCATGCATCACCAATTTTCTATATGTGTGTGTATGTGTGTATGTATGTGTATATGTATATGTATGTCCAATTTTATTTTCTCTTCTGAACATCTGTCATGCGTCACCAGCTTTCCCCATTGTACGTTTCAAACTAGATGTCCCAGAGACACTTCAAACTCAATGTGTCCAAAATACAACTCATCTTTCTCACAGAAACCCATCCCTTTCCAAACTTCCCTATTTCTCTCAAAGGTACCATAATTCTTATACTCTCTCAGGTTTGTACCTTCACCAATATTGTTGGTGCCTCATTCTCTTTCACCTCATATATCCAATCATTTACTAAATCATATCTCCTCACTCCAGTCCATCTTCCACACAATTGCCAAGTCTGCCTAGGTCACTCTATTTCTAAATAAAATGCCCCCTATTGTTTTTAGAATACCTGCTCCTTATTTTGGATTTTAAAGCCCTTTACGACTTGGCCCCAACCCATTTTTTCTAGCTTAATTATACATTACTCATCTTCTCCCATTCCACAGTATAACCAAACTGACCTCTTCTCTATTCTTCACACATAGAACTTGATCTCCAATCTCAACGCCTAACAGCCACCCTCCATTCTTGGATTGTACTCCTTCCTCACCTTAGTGTACAGAATCCCTCTTCTTTCAATATAAGTCAAGTACCACCTTCTACACAAAATCTTTCCTGATTTTCTTCCAAGAGCTAGTGCCTTCTTTCCCTAACTACTTTATATTCAAGTACTTTACATTCATTTTTTTAATTTACTCTGTATATACTCATATGTGTACATGTTATCTCCTCCCCATAGAAAGTAAGTTCCTTGAGAGTATGGATTGTGTGTCTTTCTTTTTATAACCCCAGTACCTAACAATGCCTAGCACATAGTTGGTGCTTAATACATGTTTCTTGATTAATTGATCATTGGGAAAATACTGGTATTAAAAAGATAGATCAAAACTTGCATTTAAAAGAACTTTGTAATTTTCCAAAAGCAAACCAGCTGTTCTCCTACTGTGGTTGATAGGATCTGAATATCATGTCACATGGTGTCATTTTGAGCCTATTTCCTGTTCTTTTGTTTTTTCACAAAGGTCACTTCTTAGACCCTTTATTTGTAGCCATGCAAAGACAGCTCACTTTACATATGAAAAACAGGTAGCTGGGAAGGTTGCCTTATATGTGTTGATGATTATAGTCAAACCTAAATGACCTGAAAGTTTGCATAACTGAAATTTGCACATCTTTGAAAACATCCCTTTCATTAACCTCTCCTGATTATTCAAAAAGTCTGGATATATGTGATATAGGAATTGGTTCCATATATATATGTGTTGAAACAAAGAGCTTCTTAAAGCAACCCTCCAAAAATCTGACACTGAGCAGGGATATCTTTAAAACAGTAAATAAAAAAAATTATACTTAGAATTTTTATCAACTGTCCCAGGAAATAGTGTCTTCTACATAATAGAAGCAGCATTTCTTGATATATGCAAGTCTTTTGAAACACTAGCTTCTGTCAACCCTTGTTGCTGCATAAGAATTCAATCAAGGCCAAAATTTTAATTTAAATTTCTCTCTCTTTTTTAAAAATGCCCCAAATGGATTTTGTTGCAATTTTATTTGAAGAGAATATATTTTTAGCTTAACTTAGATTTATTTTGCTTCTCATGGAGTGTTATTGGAAATTTGGTATATTCTATTTTTTTAATCAATACTTCTAAAGAGGTTTCAGCAGATAATTTAGTGAGCTACTCCAATTAAAAACAAAATCCATCACTTAGCAGCCAGGCCTCCCCTTGCGGGAAGCCAGTCCAAGGAATAGCTAGCAGCAAAGCCACCTCCTTGACTTTCCCTCATTCCTCTCCCAGAACCTCCAGGTGCCCAAACCCCAAGTGGGCCAGTCACCTACAGCTGAGCACCCTTTCCCCTTGCTTTTTCTTTGTGTGGATGCCCAGACCTAGCGCATCAGGAAGAACAAAATGGCTGTTTTTTTACCACTGTGAGGTCCTTAAGAGCAGGAACTATTTCTTCCCTTTCTTTGTATCCCTGGCACTTCCCACTCTGCCTGACACGTGAAAGGCACTTAATAAATGCTAGATGACTACCTGCAAACCTTCCAGTGAGATAGAAGACTACCAGCCCTGACCATATGTCATATCACTGTGTACTAAAGACTTCTGGGCCTTCTAAATCCCCAAGCATCTCTTTGCCATCAGCCTTGATGTTGTACCTTGAGGGCCTTTCTGTCCACCATTCAACTGGACTCTTTTGCATGTATAATCTTCTTGAGTATAAATTCACAGAGAGCAGGATCTGCCTCTTTATTTTTCTATTGCTATCCTCCAAATGAGGTCACAAAGGGTCAGACATGTCTGAAAAACAATTGAACAATAATAAAAAGTGATGAATCTGGACATTGATAGGCTGGTCCTCAGGCAATATACTCAGAATCCTCCAGTAAAAGCCTTTTTCAACTTGCAAGGACCTCCATATTTTACACTCTGTCAACATAGCTCTTGAGAACCCAGATGACCTCACAGCAAGACAAGACATCACAGTAGGCCTGTAGTCAAGGGTATTGGTTTTTCTCATCTAATTTTGGCCTCTTAGGTATTACCTTTCCCTGCAGACTTGAAGAGGAAATAATAATGACCCTATTTATTGAAAATAAAAAGGGATTTTTCATTAGTCTACTTCTTCCTGGAAGTTTCCTGCATTTATTCTGTGAGCACAGAATACAGAACAGTTTACCAGAATCATTTTCTCTCTTCATTTTTAGTAGTATAGTACTTGGCTTTAAAAGAATAAAAAAGGAGAAATTATACAGTTATGCAGCATGCAGTACACAGAAACTATACCTTAAGCTTCTTCAGCTTGGAAAAATGTCCCTAATATGAACACAACCTTGAGACACTGGAAATCATCATCAAAAGAAATTAAAGACATCAGAAAATAAATGTCACAGTCCATGAGCTCTTTAAGGAGAGGGACTATCTCCTGCCTCTTTTTGTATCCCCAGTGCTTAGCAAAGTGGGTAGCACTTAGTAGGCACTTAATAAATGTCGATTGATTAATCATTGATTAATGAGTAAACAGAATTTTAAATAAGTTTTAAAATCATCATAGGTTATTGTAAAAGACTTTTTTTTTGCCCTTCCCAAAGTAAATTGAGACACCTAAATAAGAGAATAATAAAACAACTGTATTCATTATACTTTCCTGGTACTGTTTTCCTGCCTCTGATTAATCTATTTAGCCCACACAATATGTTTCCTGGTCCTGATTTTTGATATCAGTACATCAGTGACACTTGAATGAGTCATTGGCCAGACTAGACCATGACATTATTTAACACTATCATATTCAATCAACTTTTGGTATAGTTTACTTAATAATCTAAAAATGTCTGTTTTGTATTTTCAAAATACACTTTATATTTTCAGATTCATATGATTCAATGAATGCCTAAGTTCTTATGAATTATACTTTATTTATTCAAGTTTATACATCAATTTGGTGAGAGAATTGGAATATGAATTGAGTTTTATGCCAGACTTAGGCACCATACAGTTGACTATGTTGCTTATGAGAAGGAACGTTCAATTGGCCAGGTATCTGAGGTGGTTTAAGGCAGAGGTACTGAATGAAGCCTAAGCCAGATTGAAATGTAATTGGGAAATATTCAACAAAATAAATAAAAATACAAGAAAACACAGGTAATATTACATTTTAAAACTAAGTCAGTATGTGACCCACAGGGTTCCTTACATACAAATTTGTTATTCATTTGTTTCAGTGGTGTCTGACTCTCCATGACCCTGTTTAGAGTTTTCTTGGCAAAGATACTGGAGTGGTTTGTCCTTTCCTTATCCAGCTCATTTTCTAGATGAGGAAACTGAGGCAAACAGTGTTAAGTGACTTTCCCAGGGTCACGAGTAAGGGCCTGAGGCCAGATTTGAACTCTGGATGAATCTTCCTGACTTTAGGCCCAATGCTCTATCCACTGTGCCACCTAGCTGATTATTTACAGATTAGTGGCCCTTTTTCTATTTGAGTTTGACACCACTGGTTTAAGGGGACATTGTTAGGAGATATAGGTAATTGAGATGGTCTCCTATGACCTCTTCTGTCTTTTTGGTGAGTTAGCCATTCTTGGTGAGTTTAAGTAACTTGACTCCAATGAACTTCACTCACAGGTACTAAAAGCAAACTAAAACTAAAAAACAACTTTAGAACATATGATTTCTGGGCCCCTATCAGTTCTATCTGAAATGTTATAATTAATGAGAGTTACAATAGTATCAGAGAAGGGTAAAAGTTGTCTCAACTTTCAAAAAAGGAAAGAGAATGGAGTTTTCATGTTATATAGAGAGCCACAATCAGTTTAGAGGGGAAGGATGACTGCTATACCCCAATATAATGATATGAGGAGTGCTATTTCCTTTCTCTGATGGTGTATCTGCCACCCCACCAGCCCCACTCCCTTAACCAGCCTACATTGCTCCCTTCCAGGATCCTGTGGCCTTCACGCCCCTTTTCCAGGACTGCCTTCTGAAATTCTGTGCAGTCATCTGACCTGGGGATTCATATGAAGTCTCCCAGGATCAATATGGGAGCACTGTGGTGAGATCATGTGGAAAGGGGAGGTCAGCAGAAAATGTAACTAATAATACTTGCAGTACTTACCTCAAAGGGTGACTGAGAAGAAAGTGCTTTGCCTTTATAGAGGTAGGATAGAGTTAGGGATAAGACCTATGATTTCATTGGTATAGGAAAGTCCCAGATGAGGAATATCTCTCTTCCAATATAGATTGGCACCTTCTCCACAACTTAGTCTCAGTGAGCTGGCTAAAACACTGGCTAGAATACTGTCTTGCTCAGGGGAGTATATGTCAGTCAGAAAAGAGACTTCAATTCAGGACTTCCTGACTCATAAAACATTGTTCTATCCTCTATGCTATGTTGCCTCTCTTACCAATGGTAAAACATTATCAACATATCAGTTTAATGTTTACTAATCTGGTGCCCATAGTCCTGCCATATTTTCATGGTCCCTTTGCAGTACTATATGTGGGGTATAGAGAAGGCCTAAAGTTTCATAAGTGTCCTTGCACTTTAGAGATGGTCTTTAAGGATTATTTAGTCTAACCTAGGGGTGGGGAACCTGCAGCCTTGAGGTCACATGTGGCCCTCTAGGTCCTCAAGTGTGTCCCTTTGACTGAATCCACACTTCACAGAACAAATCCCTATTTGAAACCTAGAGGGCCACATGTGACCTCAAAGCCACAGGTTCCCCACTCCTGATCTAGCCTGTTCCTTTGAGGGATGACAGAAGAGTTCCAAAGTAGCAACTTGAATTGCCGAATTTTACATTGTTCCCTAGAGCATTGAACTTAGACCCAGAATAATTGAGTACCAACTTTGCCATTCCTTAATGATCTTAGTACAGAATAATATCCTTGGAAACCACATATCACTTTCTGCTCTGTCCTTTGATTATTTTTGTAACTTCCATCTCTCCTAATGAATTGTAACTAGGGCCATGGCCTTTTTTGCACATAGTATATGTTCAACAAATTTTTAAGCAAGAAAATGTAGGAATGTGGCAGCATCATGCAGGAAGAAAGGAACAGAAGAACAAGACTTATGAAGAGTCTGAAATACAGAATTTTAACCAATTTCAACCAAAAAGATAACTTGAAGGGAATATAGAAGTGACTAGTCCCACCTGTCCATTGTGATAGAACATAGAATGAAACTGATTCTTCCCTTTGTCTTTTGTGCTGATCATCAGAAAACACACATAAAGAGAGACATTCATTTTCCTTCATGTTTGTAGTTGATTAACATTCCCTTTGAAATAATTCTGTGTTTCCTTTTTTTTTCATTATTTTCACCATGCTTAAATTTGTGTTTATCACTAAGGCACTGGGACATGGGAGAAGTAAATGACATCTATCTTAGTAAATAATAAGAAATGATGGCAGACTTATTAGAAATACTGTTTCCCTCAGTACAAGAGGTAGCATGGTGTAGTGGCTAGAGATATGGCATCAGAGCCAAGAAGACCTGTGTTCAGATGCCATCTCTGTTACATACTAGGTGTGGACTCTGGGCATGTCACTTAATTTCTCAGTATTCTAGGCAACTCTGTAAAATAGCATTTCTCAAAATGTGATCAGGGGACCCTTTGAAGGCCCTGAAATCCTTTTGGGGAGTCTTTGAGGTCAAAATTATTTCTATAATGATAATAAGATGTTTTATGTTCTAATATGAATAGATAAATATATGGATTTTTGTAGATAGATATAACCTGCATATGGTAAATATGGATAGCTATAACCCACATAAACAAAAGTTCTTTGGGAAATCCTCAATAATTTTAAAAATTATACAGAAGTCTTATAACCAAAAAGCTTGAGAATGGCTGGTCTAAGACTCCAAACTGTGGGAAAGAGCTGATCTACTTGGATAGAGGGAGTTTCCTTATCTTTTTGTGTGTTCTTTATGTCAATAAAATTCCAGGTGCAGTACCTATCTCTCTTTCCTTCAATACTACAAGGATCTATGATTTCATTGATAAGGGTCCTCCCTCTACTGAATCTGGTTGTCACCTCCCTACAACTCACTAGATGGTCTTGGAATTCTTGTGACCAAAATGTCCTCCATCTTGTGGCTAACTTGGTAATGAGTCTTTATGAAATTAAATAGGCTGCTTCTTGGACAACAGATGGTCCATCCTTGGGAGTGATACAGTTGCATCCAATGCTGATGCCACAGCAAAATGGAGAAACCCTGTAAGATGACCATGGCTTCTTGCAGGCTCCATTATCAGAGCACAAGCACTGAGAGGTCCTTTCATATGAGAAATGTTTACAGAATTGGACCTAGTGATGTTTCAAGGAAATATCTGATTAAAAATTCTGGACTCCCTGGAGAGCACAGCCTGCCCCCTCTGAGAATTCATTTTCTATCCTCCTGCCTCAAAGCAGAATTGAATTTAAACTGCCCCATTCAGAAATGCATTTTTTGTGAGCTTTAAGATTTCCGAGGAAAGAGACTCTAATCTCCCTTAGCAACTGATTCCCAATCCTACACAATCAATTACAATTCAAGTCAGTTTATGATACTATTGTGAGTCGTAGAAAGGGAGGGGGCAATTCTAGGTTTATAAGCAAAGGAAAGTACAGGACTGCGGGAAGAAGGGAAACAAAGCACTGAAGGAAAAATGGAAGTGTAGAACTAACTAAAAGGAATATGCAGACCTGAGGAGAGGGAATGAACAAAAGTGACAGAACAGGGTTGCTAAGCCATGGTACAATTCCCCCTGTTCAGCTCTTTAATGCTGTTATTATCTCTGGACCTCCAGGACACTCTCCTTCTTCCCTCAATGCATTTGGCACCTAATTTACTGTTAATTGTCTTCTTTACCCCAACCCGTGCACCCCATTTTAAACCTTGAGGAAATTTGTGAACCTTTTCTACTTCCATAGCCAGTGGCTGTAGTCTACTTCAGCTGTACATAGGTGTGGTCATTCTCTAAACCTCTCCCTGAGGTCTAAACTGCTCCTCATCTTAATTTCCCCAAAAACCAGAATTCTTAGTTACAGGTCAGAACATAAGTCAATGAGCTTGAATTCAGCTCCAGCAAAATCCTGGAATATATCATTAAAGGGATAGTTAGTGAATATCTAGAGAAAAGGGAATGCCAATCATGAAGGACCAGAATGGTTTCTTTATGAGCAGGTCATAACAAATTTCATTTCTTTTTTTTTTTTTTTGAAGGATATCCAGATATGTCAAGAGGATACTGTAGATATGATTTACCTTGATTTTAACAATGGAGTGTTAATGGAGAGTGCTGAACAAGTAGAATGCCTCAGCATCCTATACTTGGCCCTCTGCTATTTTTAACGATTTGGATAGAGGAATTAATTACCAAATTTGAAAATGACACCAAGGAGAGAACTGTCCAACACTGAATGACAGAGTACTCAAAGTGGTACAGGAGGGAAAAAAAAGTAAAGTTGTTTTGTTTTTGTGTGTGTGCCAGAAGACCTAAGTTCTAATTCTGCCTTGGCCACTCACTATTTGAATATCCTTGGACAAGTCACTTAGCCTCTCTGAGACTCAGTTTCCTCATCTGTAAAAGAGGGGGTTGGACTGGATAGCTCTAAATGACCCATCTCACTCTAAAATTATGTTCCCATGATTTTAAAGACCTTTTAAAGCATATTATGTCATAAATAATAAAGTGGTATGTAATAGTGATGAATGTAAAGTCTTTCACCTGGATTCAAATAATCCATTTCCCAAGAGAGGAAAATGAGGAAAGCAAGACTAAACAGCGGCATCTTATAAAGATTGGGTAGAGGGAGAGTTAATGAACTGTAAGATTAATATGTGTTAATAGTGTGATATAGAAGCCAAAAAATTTGATGTAGTCTTGGGCTATGTCAAAAATTTATAGCGTAAAAGACTAGATCTAGAGTACTATGTTCAGTTCCTGGTAATACCTTTTAGAAAAGTCATGTATCATTTGAGAAGTGTCCATAGGAAAGGAACCAGGATAGAGAAGGACCTCAAATTCATGTCATATGAGAATGAGTTGAAAGCATTAGGGATGTTTAGCTTTAAGAAAAAAAGACTTAGCTGAGATCTGAGAGCTGTCTTCAAGCATTTAAATGTCCCCTTCAAATATCGGTAAGCAGCTAAAATCAGCATTCATACAGAAGGAAGGTTGGAGTTATTCTCCTTTGTCCTAAAGGGCAGGACTGTAGTTGCAAATAGGCAAACTTAGGCTTGAAGAAAGGAAAACTTTCCCACAATTACAAATATCCAGAAGTAGAATGGTGTCCTTCAGGAGGTAAGGATGCTCCTTTACTTGAAATCTCTAAGCCCAACGCTGAATGACCACTTCTAAAAGCCAATGCCAGGAGAATCTTTTTCAGAAACCTCACAGACCGAACAGGTTCTGAGTTCCTTCTTAATATTGATATTCTGTGAAAGACAAAATGCAAATAATGTTTTAATAGTCTTGTGATTCATTTATAAAGTGCCTACTATCCACAACATTTAGTAAGTGTCTATTGTTGTTTGGTTATTTTAGTTATGACCAATTCCTTGGGACCTCATTTGAGGTTTTCTTGGCAAAAATAATGGTTTTCCATTTCCTTCTCCAGCTCATTTTACAGATGAAGAAACTGAGGCAAACAGGATTAAGTGACTTGCCCAGGATCACACATCTAGTAAGTATCTGAGGCCAGATTTGAACTTGGGAAGATGAGTCTCCCTGACTGCAGGTTCAGCACTCTATCCACTGTGCCGCCTACTATAAACAAATCATTGTACTAGGCATTGGAGTAGCTACAAAGTTTAGATAAGATAATCCTTGCTCTTTGGTAGCTTATAACCTAGTAGGGGGACATAACCTATACAGAGAAAACTATAAAACATAAATATAGAGCAAAACATGTATGTAATATAATATAATCATACATGCACATGTGATAAGAAATGAACTATCATACATAAATAACCATGAAACTTTGTCTCCCTTGGTATTTATAATTGAAGCACATGATTCATAGCAAATTATTTTGAGATCAATACAAATTGTATTGTCTGTCACTTCTCATCTTCCAAAATCTCCAAAACCTATTACCTTTTATTATACTTTAGTGGTAATGGGTAAATTCTTCACCCAGAAAGCAACTTACTGATACAGCAAATACTTGGAGCTAAAAAAATTATTCAGTTTGAATTGTGGCATCTAAATGCTCCTATTTCATCTGAGAGCTCACTGACATTCTTATGTCAGCCGGTTGTCCTGCTTCCCATTTTCCCCATGACATTCAATTAAGTAGTTGTAATGCTAAGGAATCCTCATCTCTTAAGGGCAAAAATATATACTACACTTGAAAGAACCTCATTATAAGAAAATTCAAACTTGTAAAGTAGATAAATTAAGGTGTAATGATTCACTTTACAACAAAAAATTGTTTTTTTTAAAGAATAACTGTAGAGCTCTTTTAAATGAGGAATTCCACTACAATTCTAATCAACAGCAAATATTTATTGAACACCTACTATAGGCAATAACCGATAGCTGACATATAAAATATGGTTCAATATACAGATACTTTATGTACAAACTTTTCAAAAACATCTATTGCGTAAAGGGAAGCATGTGTAGAGTAATGGAATAGATTGGTGTAACAAATACAAACAATGCTGATGTTTGACACCTTCAGTGCTCTAGAAGCAAGACCAACTTAATTCAGAAACTGAGCTGATTCAGTACCAGGAATGACTTTGCAACATTATTCCAGTCCAACCTTGTAGATTCTTTTAACACAAAGGCCAATTGGCAAGTAGGGACAATGGACATTTATAGATAATAATTAATAGTAATACTAAAGTGGCACAGTAGATAGGGTTCTGGGCTTGGTATCAGGAAGAAATGAGTTCAAATCCTGCCTTAGACATTTCCTATCTGTGGGATCTTGGACAAGTCACTCAGCCTCTGTCTTCCTCAGTTTCCTCAACTGTAAAATTGGGATAATGATTGCACCAATTTCACAGGGTTGTTGTGAAGATCAAATGAGATAATATTTGTAGAGCATTTAGTCCCAAGCCTGGCACATAGTAGGTGCTTAATAAATATATCTTCCCATATCTTTCCCATAGGTCTTACAATACTGAGTATTTTTATCTTTCTTCCTTTTTGCCATTTTGCTACATGTGAATTGAAACTGTAGCTATATATTTAGTTTGCATTTCTCTTATTACTTATAATTACGAACAGTCCTTCATATGCTTTTTAAGAGTTTACCATTCTTGTGAGAACCCTTTCCTCATATCTTTTGAACACTAATCCATTGATATTTCCCATATTTTTAGTGAAAACACTTGATTTTGTTTGGTATGTATTCATATAGTTGTGTACCCTTCAAATCTTTGAATAGATCATTTAATTTTGTCTTAGACTATAGTAAAGTCCTAGCTGAAAGGGACAGATCATGCCAGCCCAACTCCTTTTGTACACTACCTCACACAGTACCAGGCACAGACAGGCTGCATAATAAAGGCCTTCGCTACTAATAATAAGCTCAGTAACACTTCGGAACAGTGTCAAAATGCACCCTCAGCTAACAGGTGTTCATATCAAGAAGATCTACTTAAGTTCCCTGGAGTTCAGCTTTCGCTTGAACTCCAATTCACCAATGGAGCAACTTATCATAATTCAGGGAAGCACTTAAGATTCCAGCTACGTCAGTTTCTTCCCCACTGATGTTTGGAATCTTCCAGGTAACTCCCAGTGGAAAATAAGATGGATGTGAATTTATAAACACAGTCAGAAATGTACATCTCTAAATAACCTCAAATAAACTGCACTAGCCGACTAAAGTCTGTACTTGTCCCTGCGGTCAATATCTTGGGACTGTGAGCGCTGGGCTCTGGCTCTGTGTGGGGCCCTACTGCAATCATTTTCTCCATGAGAAGCCAGATCTTGTTTCTGTTTTCCTGAGGCTGGAAAATAGGACATGCAGCCGATCCCCGAGCCAGGGGCTGCTCTGCTTCCCCGCTCACTAATGAAGAGCCAACCTTTACCATAGGCTTCCAAGCCTCTGCTGCCACCTAAACGTGCCACCCCTTTTAGAAGAGGAAAAATCAGGTGGAGAAACTGGACTGATGTTGTCCCCTTAGCATTATTCAGAAGTCAGCTTTTGCCAGGGATCTGACAAGAAAACATTAAGCAATGGCTGTTATAAATGTTTTATTCTGTTTATGTACAATTGCCTTAAGCCTAGCAGATATAGCATTAGTGTGAGGCATTTCAACAAAGTCAAAAACATTTATTAAGCTTTCACTCTTTGAAAGGCACTGTGCTGGGGTGAGGGAGAGGAGGGTTGAAAAGACCAAACTGGAACAATTCTTTCCCTCAAGAAGATTACATTCTGCTGGGGCAGGGGGTAGGAATAACATATGCACAACTAAATATGAGATATATGCAAGGTATACCAAAGTCATTTGGAGGAGTATTAATAACTGGAAGCTGGGGGGAAACTTGATTTAGAAATGGGCTTTCAAGAAAGTTAAGTGAAGGTTAGAAGGGCATGCTTTCCAGATGTGGGGCATCACCTCTACACAAGGACACAGAGATGTGGGGTAGGATGACCCTGTGAAGCCAGTTTTACTGGAACAGAGCATGCACAAAGGAGAATAATATGGTATCAGACTAAAAAGGTAGTTAGGAGCTAAATTGTGAAGGGCTTTAAGTACTGAGAAAATTTGTGTCTAATCCTAGAGGTAATAGGTAGCTATTAAATATTTGGGGTCAGGAACAATATGGTCTTCACTATGTTTTAGGAATAACAATTTGGCAGCCATATGGAGGACAAATTGGAGAAGGAAGACTCTGGAAACAGGGAGAACAATTAGGAAACTATTAAAATAGTCCTGGTGGGAGTGAAGGAGACCTGAATGGGGGTAGACATTGGGTGAGAGGAGAAGAAAGTGAGGAAGGTTGGGTGAATAGAATCTATAAGATTTTACAGTTAATTGGATATGGTGATGGAAAGAGAATCAAGAATGAGGAGGGCTCCAAGGTTTCAAACATGAATGACGGGAAGGATGGTAATACTGTTAACAGAAATGGAGCAAGTAGTGAATCACAACTCTGCTTTATTCATTGATATATTGAAAGTGTATTTTGAGGGATGATGTTGTCTGCTAGGGGATTTTTTTTTGCTGTATTTCAGATCCTTAAGTATGTATTTTTTTTCCCTCCATCACTATTTCTATGCAGAGAGATACCAAGCCGTCCAACAGAGGAAGACTCTAAGGTTGATTGCTTGTGATGAATTCAGAGTCTAAGCTTTAGGAGAGAGGATAGAAAGTCCTCTAAGACTCTGGTTACACATTCACTCCTAATAGCTATGGAGTCTTCCTGCCTTTTTCTTCATAAATACTAGAATGTCCTCCTTCATTTTCACCTTGCACTGTCTCCTGGGACCTTCAGGGAACATTAAGTAACCGCTTCCCTCATCAGGGTCTACTAAGGAAGCTTTTTGGGTTTGGCTATTTTCCTGACAGACCAGTAGCAGGGCTGGCTCTGATGTAAAGATCCATAATTACTCTATGCTAATGCCAGTGAGAAGGGTATTTAGAAATCAAGAATTTTCTTTCCTACAGTCCTTGGTCCCAAAGGTAGTAAGAACCATTGTGAAGTAAGCTAGCTATTGAATTATGCCTGCACACTGGGAAAATTCCTCATTGATACAGGATGTGGTTTTTCAAAAGCACCTGAAGTTATACTTATTTTAAAAATAGAGAACTAGATTTGGAGTCTGAAAGCTTGGGTTCAAACCTGGGCTCTGCTACCATGTGACCTCAGAACAGACACTTAACTTCTCATTTTTAAAAAGAGGTGGTTGAACTGATTGATCCTTTCCAACTCTAAACCCTATTATCTATAAAATGATAAAGAATCAAAAAAGGGGAAATGTATTATTATGTATTAAATAATAAAATTACCACTTATTATTATTAAATAACATTATTTTCTAAATTATTAATATTTGGTGTTAATATTAAATATTAATGCTTATTATTAAACAATAAAATTATAGCTTACATTTAAATAGAACTTTAAGGTTTGCAAAGACTCTACATACATATAATAGATACTAGCAATATTAGTATCCCCAGTTACTAATGGGGATACTGGGGTTTAGAGAATTGAAATGGCTGTCCCATCATTGCATAGCTAGTGCTATGTCTCACAGGTGACATTTGAACCCAAGTATTTGTGATGCAAAAACAACTACCATGTCTCCTCTTTTTCTTTTCTCTTCCTCTTCTTCAGTTCCTCCTAGGTCAGGACCTCCAAGGCCTTCACCATCCTTGCCCTTCTCTAGAAACTCCTCTCCAGCTTAACAACTTCATTACTCAAAAATATACCCTTTTTTTTCAGAATGCTACCTCATCTTCCCAAAATGCAGCACTTGTTTAAATCCTCAAGTATGTATAGGAGTGCTAAAACCAAATATGGCTTAAATTTTATATAGCTCAGAAGCATACATCTCCTTCTGAATGACAACCAGCTGACATCTTTTTCTAATTTAGTTTGTTGGTTCCCAATTATGTTGTTTACCCCATGATCTGTGGAAATTGGAATCGTTATTTCAGTTGACAATACCTGGATCATCCCATGAACATTACCCAGTTACTTTGAGCATGTTATATTCAATGAGTTGTAGAATCATGATCAGCTGTGTCTCTTCAAATGGCAAAGTTTATACCCTATGAGCACTTACAATTTGATGAATTTTTATTTTTAGCCCTTGATTTTCTTTCAGATCATTGTGACCTCCTGGTTTTTTTCACAAGAATTTTAGCAAAATCTAAAAGATGTATTTTTGTTGTCTCTGGACCTCCATGCTTCCTATTTCACTTCTCAATGTCCATTTTCTTCATCAATAAAAGAGGGTTTTGGACCAGATGGACCTTTAGAGAGCTAAGGTCCTTTTTGTCTCTAAATCCTATGATGCTCAGAGTATCTGTAAAAAACCAAGCCTATGATTTACAAAATACCCCACAATTCTGCAGAAGTAGCTTATTTCTCAAATAGTTCTATAATTTTGTTTTCTCATAATGTCATCAGAGCTTTCTCTCTTTACTCCTCTTATTTTCCTCTGATTTAATTAAGTTCTGGATTTTCATAGCTACATTTCATATATGTAGTGAAGTGGGCAATGTGTCATGACCTCACTTGTCCAAGAGTTCCCCAACCACTGATGAGTGAGAACCACCCACGCTTTCTCATCTTATGAGATTCTTATCTACACCCTTCATTTCATAAATCCTCCATACAGAATACAGCCGATGTGCTGAATTTTCTCTAGTTCTTTTGGTAAAGGATCCCAGTGTAATACGTGAGCTATCTTTCTAACTGCTTTGTGCCATAGTTGATTAAACACTGAACCTGGAATCAGGAAGACATGAGCTCAAACCCTGTCTCAGACACTTACTGGGTATATAACATTGGGCAAGTCACTTAACCACTCTTTGCCTTAGTTTCTTCCTCTGTAAATTGGAAGTAATGATTGCATCCTATCTTCCAGGACTGTCTAATTGAAAGGATCAATCAGAATTGAGTGTCATGTGTGAGGAAAGCAAGGCTAGTGTCACTAAAGCATCAAGTATTTGGATGGGAGTAAGGTATAAGAAGCCTGGATAGGTAGGAAGGGGCCATTTATGAAGGAATTTAATCAAATGAGATAATATGTGTAAAAAGCTTTTGCCAACCTTAAAATGCTATGTCAGTGTTGGCTATTATTGCTAACCTATAG
This sequence comes from Vombatus ursinus, assembly GCF_900497805.2. Classification (NCBI taxonomy): domain Eukaryota; kingdom Metazoa; phylum Chordata; class Mammalia; order Diprotodontia; family Vombatidae; genus Vombatus; species Vombatus ursinus. Next base: position 94,940,337 of record NW_020954590.1, read on the forward strand.
CTCTTGCTACATAGAAACAGTAATAGCTAACATTTATCTAGTGCCTACTATATTCTGGGTACCATGCTAAATGCTTTACAATTATTATCCCATTTGATTCTCATAATAATCCTGGGAGATAGTTGCTGTTATTATCCCCATCTTACAGGTGGAGAAACTGAGGTAAACACATTAAGTAACTTGCCTAAGATCACATAGCTATTAAGTGCCTGGGACTGGATTTGAACTCAGGTCTTCATGGCTGCAGGCCCAGCACTCTCTATACGCTGTGCCACCTAGATGCCTTATGAATGGGCCACCTCCTTTTTGGTCATATATGATCCTGAGGATGACTTTTAGGTTAACTAAATGCCATGGTGGATAGAGCTCTGAACTTGAAGTCAAAAAGACCTGAGTTCATATCTTGCCCCATTTATTTACTAGCTTTGTGATTCTTGGGAAAGTCGTTTAGCCTCTGCCAACCTCAATTTCCTCATTTGTAAAGTAAGGATAATCATAGCACTTACTTTACTGGGGTTGTTGTAAGGATCAAATGAGAAAACATATGTAAACCACTTCATTGACATTAAGCCTAGATAAATATTATCTATTATCTATTGGAAATGTGCTGCTTCCTCATGTATCTTTCCTTTGCACTTTGGTCTAACTGCAATTTTAATTATTCTTAAATATTGGCATTCCATAATCCACAGTTATATAGTATCAACAGGAGAATATTGGTGTTAAAACATGGATTTCATGGCAATAAGTGGGTTGGGATTGTTGACAGCACTATACACTTCCCCAAATGTGGTTCAGTGCACTGTCTTCCTCTTTATCATTTCTGGACCCAACTTATCTTTCAGTTTCAATATTGATCAGAAATCTAACTACTGAAAACTCTTATGCTGACAATGAAATATATTCATAGGCTCAAGACCCTCATGATTCTTATAAGTTTTAAGCTATTGACCACAGCTAAAATGAAATAAAGTAGTTGGCCATGTCATGAGTACATTTAATGATGGGAAGATATCAGTTTGCCACAAGTAATAGGAGAGTAATCTCCCGAAGATTGAAACAGGATTATCTCAAGGGGAATGGGAGTACATGTGGTGAGTATGAGCAGGCTGCAAAGGAGATTGAAAGTAAAGAATGTCAATGAAAAAATGTATGAGGGGAGGTGCTGATGTCATGTGGTAAGAGGGAGGGATAAATAATGAATAGCCCATAATGCATATGTACATATCCTTGTAATGTCAAGAGAAAAGAAGAATGTTCCTTACCACATTGAGTGGATCCTCTGTGGTGAATTCATGAGAGGACGTGAACAAGAGTCACATGGCATAGACTAGTCTAGGGAGGTTGTGATTTGTGTAGTGGGAAGGCATACCCCCATTAACAAGCTAATGTACATTTGGGGCACCATCTAGCTGCCCCAAATGTGGATAGAGCACTGGTCCTGGAGTCAGGATGGACCTGAGTTCAAATCCGCCCTCATACCAAACACTTGACAATTACTAGCTTGTGACCCTGGGCAAGTCACTTAACCCCGTTGCCTAGCTAAAATAAAAATAAATATTGAACTTCACTACAGTGAAAAACCTTTTTGGATGTATGAATTCTGTTATGATTGCTTTTCTAAAAATCTTGTTGCTTTCTATGCATACCTTTCTCAAAGAAAGAAGCCCAAAGACATTCATTTACCTGTTTTCTTAATTTAAACATCATCCATATGTTTTTGTGAATGTACCACATATTTGTTCAGTGTTCAGGAGGCCCAGTGCTTATCTGGCCTGATAAATAAATGTTTGTTGAATGAATGCTAATAAATGTTGAACTTTGGGGCAGCTAGGTGGCACAGTGGATAGAGCACTGGCCCTGGAGTCAGGAGAACCTGAGTTCAAATCTAGCCTCAGACACTTGACACTTACTAGCTATGTGACCCTGAGCAAGGCATTTAACCCCATTGCCTAGCTAAAATAAAAATAAATGTTGAACTTCTCTAAAGTGAAAAACCTTTTTTTCAATAATGAGATCCTATAGGCAATGACTACTTTTATTTAAGTAATAGTATCTAACATTTATGTAGTGCTTATTATGTGCCAGGTACTGTGCTAAGTGCTTTACAATTGTTATCTCATTTGATCCTCAAAAATCGAAAATCCTGTAGGTTTTATTATTATTCCCATTTTACTGATGAGGAAACTGAAGCAGGCAGAGGTTAAGTGACTTGTTCAGAGTCAAATAGCTAGTAAGTGTCTGAGGTTAGATTTGAACTCAGGACTTCCTGCCTCCAGGTCCAGCTCACTTTCTACTGTACCACCTATTTTATTCAGAATTTAGCAAGGTTTCATACATATGTTGACATTTACTGATGAGCAAATCTTAGGACAAGAAGGACAATCTTAAGCAGTCATTTAGCGTGGTGTATATCCCTGCTTTTAGGAAGTTATATGTGACTACCACAGAGACGTGAGAAAAAAACTCTCATTTTAAAATAACACATTTGTCTTGTGTTTTAAAGTTTGCAAAGAGATTTTTTTTCCTTATAATAACCCTACAAAGCAGGCAGAATGAGTATTATTATGCCGCCTTACAAATAAGAAAACTGAAAGTAACCGAGGTGAAGTGATTTACCCATAATTATATAGCTATAAGTGCCTGAAGTCATATTGGAACCTAGTCATCTTCCCTTTCACTCCAGCACTCTGTTCACTATACTGTGCTGACTCACTATCAAGTGAAAATAATTCCATTATCTTTCAGGTGTTAAAGAGTCTGAATTAGAATGGAGAGAAGGGGATAGTTATGAGAGATGTTGTAGGAGTAGGATCAACAAAGCTTGGCTGTTGATTGGCTGAGGGAAACGACTAAAGTGGAGAGTGGAGGATGAATCCAAGGTTGCAATCCTGAGTGACAAGGAGAATGATGGCGTCCTCAGCAGAAACAGGATAATAAGTTCTGTTTTAGAAATATTGGGTTTGAGATGCCTACAAGATGATGATATTCCTCTCTAAAATTCATTTGAACTTTTCTTTGTTTTTTGTGTTTTTTTTTTAATAAGATGGTGGTTAGGTTTGTTTATCCCTCATTTTCTGGTAGCTAAACTGGAATAGAGAGAAGAAAGGGGATTATTTCAAGGTCATAAGCCGGTTAATGGAAAGTCCCTTCCCAGTCTAAAATTCTACTATTCTGACTCTTCCTTTCCATCTAACTCTCCAAAAACATTTAGAAAGTCATGTGGACTAAAAGCCTCCAAAGAATCTAAAAATATTGTCCAGATTTCAAGGAGGCATTTAAAAAAGCTGACAACTCTCACAACCAGGTAAAGAGAGGCACTCTATAAGCAGGACTTTGTAGTCTTTCAAATTCAGACTTGTTTTTTCCCCTAGAAGTAAAACTATGCCTTTGGCAATGATGCATTTAATTTCAAGGTCATTTGCATCCACATACTCCCCGTATCATATAAGAAGAGGAAGATTTCCTTACTGCAAGATGTGGAATCAGGCCTGATTGGGCAACTTGTTATGTCCTTTTTGGGAAAAATACTGTAATTGTAGTCTATGATTACAGAAATAACAGCTGGAATGTTGATGGCAGTAAATTTAAATTTGTTTTTAAATTGCTGAGGTCCTTTAAAACAAATCATCTTAGGACTGTGAAAAATCGATATTGAGGAAGGCCTTGAAGTTGTCATTGATTTGGGGGAATGGTACCCAGTGTTACATTATCTTATATTTAATCTTTTTCCAGTCAAGGTTTGGAGCAAACCTCAAAACTCCTTTGTGAGGTTCTCTTAGTCCAGTCTTAAGTGTTCAGAAGTTGTTCTCTTTAATAATGTAAAGGGTGATGATTCATGTTCAGTGTTTGGTTGCAGTGCAGTTATGGCTTCTCCTTGAACACTGACTTGTTCTTAAAAATGGCACAAGAATAACTAAGAATTCTGGAATCCATGGAAAATTCAGGAGTGGAGTGGGGGGAGGGGGAGAGAGAGAAGAGTGTCTGGGAGACAGTCAGCCCTGGGTGCAGTTGTGCCAGCAAGGGTGCAGTCCATCCCTTAGAGAGTCTGGCCCTTGCCTCTATGGTATAATTGATAGCTCCAGATCCCTTGACCCCCAGAAGGTGTTAGCAAGGTGAATAGGTGGAGGGCAGGGAGGCAGTCTGGAGGGAAAAAAGGCCCTAGGTAGGAGGGAGTGACACTATGACTGAAGACTGAGGGTGACAACCTAGCAAGAGATAAGGAAGTGAGGGCAATCACACTGGATGGTAGAGGTTATGAAGAAACCCTGTCCCCTAAAAGATCAGAGGTGGAGGGGGAAAGTCTGAAGAGCCTAAGCCTAGTTATTAATCTGTGTTTAAATAATAGTTTCCTAATTCATAATTTGGAGTCTCATAAACAAATATTTCTTGACTCTCTTTATATGAAAATATAAACTATGTTTCCATAAGCCTAAAATAACAAAAAGTAGTTATTTTAGGCTTATGGAATAAGAAATTGACACAAAGAGAGAGACTTTGCTGCTGGACATAGTTGAGCAGGGACATGGAACTGAGGGTCTTAGAAGTGAAATTCTTTCTGGGATTCACTTTGACCTTTAGACTTTGGGGGCACGTGAAAGCTTCCCTCGTAATCTTGGGCATGGACCATGCAAAGATGTCACTGAGCAGCAGCTTATAAAATGGGACATGTTGCTTGAAAGGGCACAAAACTGCCTTCTGATAATGATGTCTGTTCCAAGGGCAAGGATTATTTACTGTCCCTTTAAATGGTTTTCATCGAGGAACCGGTGGTTTGAGCTGTATCAGATCTGATCAGATACAGCTGGAGAGCAGAATTAGGAAGACTTTTAGCTCAAGCTGCCTTTTCTCTCCTGGACAGACTAAACTGCCAACCACGACAGTCTTGCTTCCTTTCTGGGTCTATCACTGAATCTTAACAGTCACACAGAAGATTTTTCAAATTTTAATTATCATGGGGTGAGTAAAACAGAGGAGTCACTGCAATTAAAGGTCAAGTTCCATTAACTTTTTCTTTACACAAAGATTTAAAGGCCTTCAGAACCTTACCTACTTCCTGATAATGAAGCATGACCCTGCTATCTGCCTCACAGGAATGTTTTGAGAAAAGCACAATTTAAAACATAAAATATGTCTAAATAAATATACATGTTTATATGTCTAAAAGATATTGTTCAGTTGTTTCAGTCAGGTGCGACTTTTTGTGACTCCCACTTGGGGCTTTCTTGGCAAAGATAGTGGAGTAGTTTGCCATTTCTTTCTCTAGCTCATTTTACAGATGTAGAAACTGAGGAAAACAGGGTTAAGTGACTTACCCAGAGTCACACAGCTTGTCAGTATCTGAAGCCTGATTTGAACTCAGGAGGTCTTCTGACTCCAGGCCCAGCATTCTATACACTGTGACACCTAACTGCTTCTCTAAAATATATACTATAATACATGTGTTATCTATAATATGTAACAAATACACATGTCTAAAATAAAAATAAAATGTAATTATTATCATCATTAAAAGCCCCCAAGATTGTGCAGACAACTTTTATCAACTGTATATGGTTCAATCCAAGTTTTGTTGTTTGTTTGTTTGTTTTTAAAGTGAGACAGGAAACTTTCATCAAGTTACTCTGAGTATCTAAATGAATTAACCCAGCTCCTAAAAGTACCTACTCACAAAATGAGAGTTCCTTAGGCATAAGGAATAACAAGGCTACCTCTAGACAAAACTACTACTAAGGAAAAGTTTCTCTGTAGTTCCTAATACCTCTGCCCAAATCCCACCCTTAGGTGACTAGTATCCTCATGCTGTGCCTTTACTATCCAGGGTACCTCCTTCCAGTGCCTCACCTGAGCATGTGCCCATCTCCACACCTTAAACCTTTCAGAACTCTTCTTCTCCTCCCATCAAAAAGTATGTACCTTGTGTTCCATTTCCTCAGGATTTTGCTGCGAGTTTAAATAATCTGATAAATTAATTCTTGCAAAAGTAATAGACAATGTTCTAGCCCCCATTCTGGTAATGTATTTACAATTTAATATAGCCATCACATAATTTAGAAAGGCCTGAAATGTTAATTTTTGCTATACCAAACTACATATTCTGTTATCACCTTTAATTTCTGTTTGTAAGGAAAAGTTTCATTCTAATAATGCATTAATTGGTGAGTGATTTGCTCTTGGTAAATATCTATTTTGGCAAAGAAATGCACATAATACGCACAAATGCATTATATCCCATATCATGTCAGGCATGCTTTCACTTCGTTATTTTGTTCCTTGTGCCTGAAATTCTTGAATGATCTCAGAATGACTGTCTATCTAACATAACACTTCTGTTTTAGACATCAATTTGAGGGTGGAAGGGATTACTTGTAATTACAGTGTGTGTATATTTATTTTGAACTTTTTTTATCTTGTATCCATTTGATGCTTTCTACTTGAATTATGTTATTTTTGCATTGAAAACTTAAAGAGTGAACCTGTTTAGTCATTTTTACACTAGTTGGAAAAGATTACGTAGGAATTATTGTTTTCATTTGAGTGTCAATTTTTTTTTCTCACCTGTTTCTGATACACCAATTGCTTTTACATTGAGTTTCATGCTGATCTGAAGACAAAATCATATATTTAGAGCTAGAAAGGATTTTAGAGTTCATCTGGTTCAACTGCCTCATTTTTTAGATAAGGAAACTGAATCCCAAAAGGGGTTAAGAGGCCCAAGGTCATATAGATAGTAGCAGAGCTGAAAGAAAACCCAGATTCTCTGACTCCAAATACAACCTGCTTTCTACTCTACCACTTTTCCAATTAACTTTTCCATCACTCCAAGAAGTGAACCCAGAACTGGAATTTCTATCACTGTGACTTTCGTGAGAGAAAAGGGAGAAAATAAGTGGGTCCTTTGGTTCCTATCAAATGTACTCATAAGTGGATGACTAAGAAGAATGGAGTAACTAGGTGGCTCAGTGGGTAGACCGCCAGGCCTGGAGTCAGGAAGACTCATCTTCCTGAGCTCAAATCTGGTCTCAACCACTTACTAGATATATGATCCCGGGCAAGTCACTTAACCCTCTTTGCCTCAGTTTCCTCATCTGTAAAATGAGCTAGAGAAGGAAATGGCAAAGCGCTCCAGCATCTTTGCCACAAAAACTTCAAGTGGCATCACAAAGAGTCAGACATGACTGAAACAACTAAACAACAAAAGAAGAAGAATACTTTAAATTGGTAATAACTTTGTTTCAGATACATTAGATCCTCATAGCAACCATATAGGTTGGGCAAGTATTATTATCCTCATTTAAATAGAGAGACCTGAGACTCGGTGTGGTTGAATGACTTGCCCAAAGTCATACAAATTGTTAAGAGACAAACTAGAATCATACTTTCTGACTCTTAGTCCCAATATCCAGGAAGACTGCTTTTATCTACCAACATGAAATGACCAGCCCTTGGAGAGAGCTTAGACAGAAGCTTCTATTACAAAACCCCAGAATATCAAAGTCAAAAATGTCCTTCTGAAGTCATAGTTCAACCTTTACATTTTACAGGTGATAAAACTGAGGCTCTGTGAATGCCACTTTTTAAAAATAGCATCTAGATTTCTATAGTAAGCCTGAGGTCAATTTTAGACTTTTATCCAAAAAAAAACCAAAACTGTTCTATCTCCATATTCCATTCAAAAATCCTCTTTGTTCTTATTCATAGGTCATAACCCTAATTCAGGGAGTTCTGTTTTTTTCCCAGGAGGGTTATAAACATTGACTTGGCCTCAATGACTTTCTGAAGTGGCATAGAAACTCTGATCTCCGTTCCACAATCCCACTACTGCAACCTGCCAAAAATTCCACACAGGATGAATGAGGTATGGCTATAAAAACAAGCCCATTCATCAAGCTCAATTTTGAAATTGGTATTTTGAAAACATAGAGTTTGAGCAGATCAGAAACCATTGAACAATAGCTCAACTCAATTCTTGCAATTGCAAAGTAACACAATATACTTTAGATCCAATATGAAAAGAGATGAATCAAACCTGAGGTCATATGACCTGAATATTTTGACCCCACAACCCCCACCTTCTACCCCATAAGAACAAAGGGTTAACAATATGTAGAAGAAAGGAAATCATAGTGGCCTACTGCTCTCAGGAACTGGCATTATGTAAATGTTCCCAGACTACTTTTGGGAAATGATCTCACACTGTCTGTGTGCCCATAGGGAATTGGCTGGAAAAATTGTACCATACAGAGGCACCAATGGTAATTTAGGCCATATGGGCACCTAACAATATTGTCACAATTTGTTGGAGTTAATAAAAAGCACAGAGGAATTATTAGGTGATTCCCTAGGGAACATTATTGTGTCAGCACCCTGAAATGGATATAAAGAAGGAGTCTCTGGCTGAAAAGTTATTAAGCATCAGAACGTAGGCCTGAGGGAAGCTGCATGAAACCCCTTTCTCCAGAGACCCTTGAAGGTAGATTAGACAGTGCTTCAAAGTGAGGCCACACTGAAGACAAGGGGATGAGTACAAGTGTCTTTTAAGGGCCCTTTTAGCTAAACATCCAATAGCTGGAGATTTAGAGAAAAGCACAGACACACCTCTGTGTGTGTATATATCTGTATACATATATACACATACATACATTGCATACATAGATATATCACTTAAAATATATGTGTGAACATAACTTTTTTTCTCAAGTGAGATTTTCAAAAGTGTTATTTCTCTTGTTGCATTAATGTGCTAATTGTATTATATTTGTGTTCAAATACTATTGATTTAATACAGGATCCTATCTCTGGAGATGGGAGGGTTCTCATAGGCCATCTCATTCAGTCTTTTCATTTTATAGATGAGAAAACTGAGACCCAAGGAAGTTAAATGAATTTTTTATGTCATTGTATAGATAATATGTGGGAAAGAAGGATTTTAACCCAAGTTCTTTGACTGACTCCAAAGTCGATGTGTTTTTTTAACCTCCAAACAGTTCATATTTTATTTTTAAGAAAAAATATGGGAGACTTAAAAACAGTAATTTATAAAAACAACTTACTTATTTATTCAAAAATATTTGTCAAATACCTAACACATGCAAAGCCTTTTGTTAGATGTTATGGAACAGATAAAGAAAATTAAGACACGGTCCTTGGCTTCATGGAACTTTTGACTTGCAGGGAAGACAAGATATTAATGATGCCTAGAACAAAGCTAGTGCTGTGGATGGACCAAGTCCATGCACAGGTAGTAAAAAACAGAGATGGGATGTTAGGTTCCTGACAGAATATAGTATTGACACTATGTAGTATACCATAAAGACTCAATAAATGCAGGTGAATGACTAATTAGTCAGCTAGACTTCAGGTCTCAATGTATAAGTTGTAAATTTATTTTAAGTAAAATTGACCTAGGTTCTTTTTTTATTATTATTCTTTAACTTCAGATAGCACCTCCATCCTCTCTTGATGTTTATATTATAACAGAAAGCACCCAGTTTTGTCCCAGTTTTCTTATGGGGTCAGAGTGCTTTCTCCGCCACTTCTGTTGTCCATGCTCCTGTCCCTCTGACTTAGGATACTGCATCAACCCATGCCTTGCTTGTCCATCTACATAATGTCACCTCTAGGGTCCCACCACCATGACAGCTCTTTCCCAGAGTAAACTTAAATGCTAAATGTTAGCTCTTCTCCACTACCACACTCCATTTCTTGTGATCATGGAAAATTTAGTGGAAGTAGACAGCAAAAAAAAAAAAAAAAACCTGAGTAAAATATGTATATATACCTTGCCTATTAAAGAAGTTGGTACATGGGTGTTCCATCATTGTATTTATATCACTCTTTTGCCTGGCACATAATAGTGCTTAATGCTTATTGTTTATTGACTGATTAGCTAGAGATGTTCTACACAGCTCTGTTAACACTAATAGTTCCTTTTCCAATGTTTGATAAGAGAACATCCTTTGCTGGAGAGAGAACCCAACTGGTATTTGCCTTTTTGCATAAGAAAACCCTTTCAGGTGTGAGTTGCTCTACATGGATGTTGAGGTGTTCTCCAATTCTGAGAATATTACATTCTATGGAAAAAGCAAATACACTAACATCTCCATTGTTGTTGTTGTCCTTGAGTCATTTCAGCTATGTACAACTCTTTGTGACCGCATTTGAGGTTTTCTTGGTAAAGATGCTAGAGTGGTTTGCCATTTCCTTTTACAGATAAGGAAACTGAGGCAAACAGGGTTAAGTGATTTGCTCAAGATCATGTTAGTTCATCTAACACTAGTTAGACGCACAGCTACTATATGTCTGAGGCCAGATTTGAACTTACAAAGAGCAGTCTTCCTGACTCCAGGCTCAGCACTTTGTCCACTATACCACCTAGCTGCCCAACATCATATCTCTGTAGCTGTATGCAATAGATTCAATAAAATATCAACATCATACACATATACTCCCATCCTAGCAATACAGAAAATGTAAATTAGAAATATCCTTATCTACAACCATGTAGCCCAATTAAGTTGCCCAAAGATATTTGAATATCCCATTTTATGTACATTATTAGATTTTAGTGAAAATATGGAAATCACAGAGAAAATGCATGAGGCAGTTGACAGAGAGCAGATCTTAGAGCCAGAAAGATCTGGGATCAAGTCCCACCACTGACAGACACTGGCTGTGTGATCCTGGGCAAGTCATTTAATTTCCCAATGTTCCATGCAACCCGAACCTGCATTGGTAGAGGTCGTTTTCTCACTAGAGAGGTCCCTATGTCAACAAATCATAGATGCAGTTCTTGTCCCTTAAAGCACATGCCCTCACAGAGTAAATTAAGATTTACCTAGAAAATAAATGTTTGTTGAATTGGAAATCTGATCAGTGTTTGGTTGGTATCCTGTTTAATAATTAGGAATCTTAATTTTTACAGCCATTTGATTATAAAATGATTAGCTAATTAAACTGGCAGTTATGCCAAGAGATGCGCAGAAGTGAAGTTCCTTTTCAATTATTCAACATTCATCCTTGCTTTAAATACAGCATCTTGAGGAAGCATATTAATGTATACTGGGAACACAGGGTTTAGAAGTGCTCGCAAGAACCACACTCCATTGATACTGATCACTCCAGAATTTTTAGAAAGCCCTAATCATTCCTCCTTCTTGGTGATTTCCTCAGAGATCAATCCCTTTCCACCTCAAAGTATGAGACCTCTTCATTGACTAGGTCCTGCCCCTGAGACTGAGCTGGGTCTGAAGGAAATGCCCCATGTGCACTCCTGTCACTGTCCCTGCCTGGGCAACGTAGCCTGATTCCACTCACTGAGGCTGATTGTATTAATGAGTCATATTTAAGATAATTACTGATCAAGTCTTGATAATCTGAGGAATAAAGAGAGGGGCGTGTGTGTGTGTGTGTGTGTGTGTGTGTGTGTGTGTGTGTGTGTGTGTGTGTGTGTGTGTG
>NW_020954590.1:94951803-94963769 GCF_900497805.2 Vombatus ursinus
GTGTGTGTGTGTGTGTGTGTGTGTGTGTGTGTGTGTGTGTGTGTGTGAGAGAGAGAGAGAGCCAGACAGACAGACAGAGGCAGAGAGAGAAAAAGAGAGACAGAGACAGAGATCATTTCCTGGATCAATTCCCTTGAGTAGATTTGGAATAGCTCTTTTTTTATTGTTTTGTCCCTGTTCTTGTCAGTTCTTGTCTCTTAGCTGGTAATATGTAATCTCCTTGCCTAATCTGGTTTATCATTATCACTTTGTAACTCACATATATGATTTTCTGCCTCTTTCCCCCCAATTACTTTAGCTCTTCACTCTTGTATTTGTTGTTCTTCATCATGGATAGTAGCATCCTAAGATTTTATACCTGGCAGAAGTGACCTGAGAGACCATCTAACCAAAATCCCTCATTTTAAAGATGAAGAAACAGAGGCTCAGAGATGTTACGGGACTTGCCCATAGTCACACAGCTAGTAAGTACCAGAGGCAGAATTTGAACCTTGATCTTCCTGATTTCGATTCTGGCATTCTATGCATAATAAGTGGACTCAGTTGCTTAGAGATGTGGAGCTGAAAGGGATTCTAAAAGTCATTGAATCTAATCCCTTCTTTTTTCAGGTGAGGAAACTGAGGCCTGGAGAAGTAAAATAACTTGCCCAGAGTCACTTGGGTAATAAGTATATTCAAACCCAGGTCTTCTGACTCCATTTTTTTTCTTCTGCCTACCTTCTAATCTCTTATAAGGCTGTGAGACTAGTCCTTCATCATCTAGTGTGAGGATATCTTGTGTCATTGCTTCATATTTATAATATTTATATGGTGAAGGCCCAGAGTTTCTTAAATTAAATATGAATAAGTGGTCATAGCCAGGAAAACCAATCTTTAAATATATTAATATTTTAATGCTGGTTGTATAACTATTCTACCATTTTAATATCTATCCTAGCCAGAAATGAGTAACAACCAAAGTGTCATTTTAGGAAAAAGGGGAAAAAAATTAAAGCAAAGTAATATCAAATGGAGCAAGTTGGGACTTGCTTAGGCTGTTGAAATCAAATGGATAGAGGTGAACTGATGTCTTCTGTAATTTATCAAGACTGTATTGCCTGGGACAGGCAGTGACACCTCCATATGAATTCCTGTTGGCACGTTTTACTCTCCTTTCCTGTTGCCAGTCATTTGTGATTCAGTTGCCTTTGTCAGGAATTCAATCCAGACAAGGGGCCCTGGCCAGAAAGCCAGTGTGATGGAGAAAACAGTCTGAGGGCTTCACTGAAAATTATGCATTGGTATATTTGAACTTTGCAGATGCCACATTTACTTTTGTAAAATTGCTTTGAGATTTAGGTGTTCTTCATATCACTTCACATCAATCAGCTTATCATTTTTTTTGGCCTTGCTGACAAGGCATAGCTCAGAAAAAGCAATGGTTGTCGGGGCGGGGGGGAGGGGATGTGAAATGGAGGGAAGGGTGGTTGTTGCTGTTGTTATCATTGTTGTTGTTCCTTACCTAATCAATCCCAAATAAAATTTAGGAAAGGAGTTTTGAGCAACTTGGATTTTTATTCAACATTCTTTCAGGGGCACATAAAATAGCCTAACAGTGAAGGACATACACATTCTCTCTTTCCAATACCACCTGATGAAAGAGTTATCTGGAAGAATTATGTGCAACAGTTCTAGTAATTCTGCCAGTAATGGCTGGCTGAGGTAGTTTTAAAGAGATGTCCGAGAGTCCTGGTAATGGGACCAACTGGAAGTCGGCTTCAGTGGAAACATTTTTGCTAAAACAGATTGACAGCTTGGTCACAATTGCCGTAGGAATGGAGGCAATCAGGGAGGTTGTTTCCAGGCTCCCCAGAGCCCTGCTGGGATGATGGCTGAAAGCCCACAGCTGCAGCCAGCAACTCACTGAGGTTTTAAAAGAGAGAGCAGAGAGAGTTCAAAGCTTCAATAACAACATGAGCCCCTCCTAATAGGAGTGCCTTCTCTCTCTTCCTCTCCCCCTTTGATTTTTACCTTATCACCGTTCACTTACCAATTTCCCTGTTAGTTTTTGCCCTTTGGAGGATAAGCAGCGAGCTAAAATGTGAACTAGGAATCCATAACAAGCAAAACCAAAAGCAATTTTCACAAGTGAAAGGAGCCTTTAGGAGGTGAAATGAAGGTGATTTCTTCACACCCCAGAATGGGATGTTTTAGAGGTATGGCTTGGCACGTCAGCATTCAAGTTTGCTTGAAACGCTCACACACTCATGTATCTCAACCCTGCAAAGATCCAAAATTGTTCCCATATTCTCAAATACTATAGTCAGAACAGGAGGAAATGAGGAAATCTTCCTATAGTATGAAAACTTTGGTGCACGTTTCCTATAGTAATAATTACAATATATTAATAATGATAATAGCTAATAAAACTCTGGTTTATGTGTCATTTTAAGGTTTGCAAAGTGCTTTACAAATATTATCTCATTTCATCTTCACAGCAACCCTGAGACATAGGTACTGTTATTACCCCCATTTTATAGATGAGGAAGCTGAAACAGAGGTTAAATGACTTGCCCAGGGTCACACAACTAGTAGGAAGCCAGATTTGAACTCAGGTCTTCCTGATTCCGTGGTCAGCACTCTATCCATTGTGCCATCTAGTTGCTTTTTACATGTAGGTCCAACTATTAATTAAGAGCATGCTTATTATCAATCTCGGATGTCTGGCTAATTGGGTCATATCAGCCTAAGGACAACCAGGAGCAGAAAACTACATAAACTTGCCAAGATCAGGCAGGCCAACTAAGAAGGTCCCAGAAATTGGCAGAAGGAAGAAATGTGACAAATGTGAATGTAACGTCATGGTAGTCTAGTGGAAGACTCTAGGCAGATGTTCGGGTAGACAAGATGTCTATGGCAGGAAGGTCTAGTAAAAGAAGCCAACTATGGCCTGTGATTCAAGGCAGGGCTCCTTCCTCTTGGAAGACTAGGGGAAGCAAGATAAGACCACAGGCCTGGAATGCCTAGAATACATGACGGCTGCCAAAGCAGTGTTCCAGGCACAGGGGAAAAGAAAGGGACCCAGGCTGTGGCAGAAGATGAAATGAGAACTTGGCATCTATGGACAAGGCAAGGAGCAACTCCCTCCTGTTCCTAGAACCAGAATAGAAGCAAGATTGATTTGATGCTGGGTTATGCGTCCATGTGTCCTTATATCTCCCTTGCCTGAGAGTCAAGTAGGTCCCTGTTCCAGGAAGAAGGCTAAGTCCATCACTCCCCTTTGCCCAATCTGTATTGCAGCCAGACAAGTCTATTTGATATTCCTCAAATTCAGCATTTCATCGACACCTTTGTTCCTTTGTAGAATCTATACCCCCATGCCTAGAATGTACTCTTTAACTCCTCATCACCTAGTACAGTGCCTGACACATAATAAGCATTTAAAGGTTTGTTGGGATTGGAATTCTACCTCCTACATTATCCATTTCCTGATGCCTCCAGCAGCTAGTGCTACCCACCCCAAAAAAAAAGAAAAATCTTGTACTGACATTGTGAATATTCTGCATATAATGATATATTTATACAATATTTCTCTCCAGATAGAATGTAAGATCCTTGAGAGTAAGGACTGTTTCATTTTTCTTCTTTGACTCCTCGGAGCCTGCCTAGCACAGTGTCTGGCATATAGTAGGCACTAAATAAGTGTTTTGTCAGTTGACTTATTGAATTGCATTGGATTAGATTGGACTGGTTCATAGATGAGGATTACTTCAGCTAAAGGGATTTAAGGACAGAGAACTGATGGATATTAAACCAAAAATCTACCAATTCTTCTTTTTCCTCTTCAATTACTCAGTTAATCTTTTCTTTAAATCATGATAATACATTTGGCAAATTGTGTATATTGGTGGGTTTTTTTTTTCCCTAATCTGTTAACATTAGCAGAGTCTGTAGTTGATGAACTCAGGTGGCTAGTGGCCCATGTTAATGAAGACAAGATGGTAGGCCAGATCCTTCCATGAGCTGGTTATAGTCTCTCTGTTCCATAGTAAAAAACAGAATATATGAGAGTGTGACTATAAAGCAGTGAGAAAGATTGGGGTGCATTGCTTGAGGAATCAATGATATTATTCTACAATCTTATCTTCAGAATGTTAAGTCTAACCAGCTATCTCATAAATCTATATGATAGGTCACAAGGAAGACCAGGGAAAGGTATGTATGGACAAGGGCACATCTATCACACTGCAATAAAACTTGTATTGAGAACCCATGGAGTCTGGGTCAGTAAAAGCATCATTGTATATGAACACAGAATTATTTTAAGGTAGTGGAGTAGATAGAGTATGAGACCTAGAGTCAAGAAGATCTGAGTTTGAATCCAACTGCAGTAACTTACTAGCTGTGTAACCCCAGACAAGTCCTTATCTGCTGCCTGACTCTGTTTCCTCATCCGTAAAATGCACAAAATAGGGGCACCTGCTTCCCGGGGTTTTTTATGAAGATAAAATGAGATATTTGTAAAGTGCTGTGCAAGCCATAAAACGCTGTACATCCTGGTTGTTATTGTTGTTCAGTTGTGTCTAACTCTTCATGACCCCACTTGAGGTTTTCATGGCAAAGATACTGGAGTAGTTTGCCATTTCCTTCACCAGCTCGTTTTATAGGTGAGGAACTGAGGCAAATAAGGTTAAGTGACTTGTCCACCTCACAGAGCTAGTAAGTATCTGAAGCCAGATTTGAACTCAAAAAGATTAATCTTCCTGACTCCAGTCGTGGCACTGTGCCACCTAGCTGCCCTCTAAATACTAGTTATTATAGTATTATGTAAAAATAGAAAACTTCTTTACCATAGATTTTATTACAAAGAATAATGCAAAAAGATCCTTAATCTAATTTGTATTCAGTATTCATCAATAATCCTCATCCCAACCCCTTTTCTATTTCCAGATTTTATCTTATTCATACCCAAGGTTATTGGTTTTAAAAATCAAGTTAAAAAAAAATTAGGCAGGATAATCAAACTCCTTTTTGCCACTATGTAAAGGCTGGGTACAGTTATAGCACCAAAATGAAAGACACTTTCAAAATAATCTATTCTTTACCCTCAATTGTACTCGTCTCTAAAATGAAGGGTTGAATTAGATGATCTTTGAAGGTGGCTTCCAGCTCTGAAGCCCCATAAATTTCTATGAACCGGCAGCAAACAGGAAAATCATCCTCTTTCTTAGGGCTGTGATGATTGTCACATTTAATCAAACTTGAGATACCATGGAGAAATACAAAGGCTAGTTCCATTTTTTCCAGTTTTTACATGTCTAGAAATGTCTCCTGAATGCATTGCAAATCTTATCAAAAGGACTTTAAACTAAAAAGGAAGCAAGACAATGCCTATGTATATCCATTCATCTAGACACCATAGAGACTAACTATAATGTAGAAAAAAGAAAAGCAGTAGAGACAACCAGAACATCACAGAAGGAAAAAAAAATCCAAGAAAGGAACAAGCAGCAAAATCCATGTCTAAAGACAAGTACATAAAGTATGGATAACAGGAAAGGTGAGCTAGAATTAAGGCAGGGAAGCAAATTTGACCTCATAGGTGGGAGGATGAGATTGGAAAATGGCTTTCCAAGAGTTTACTTTATTCAAAAGCAAAACTGTAAGTAGGAATTTTTGTACTCAAGACAAGAGGTATAAAGCCTAACCTCAGCTGAATGGAGTGGTGGGGAAAGGAGGAGGAACAGAGTGAAGGTGTGGGGTGAGGGTGGAATTCATCATATCTTCTGTTTAGAAGTTTCTTAGTTTTCTTGCTGAGTATATACAAGTTCTTTTGTTTCTATACTGCTGAAAGGCTACAAACATTGTTGACATCCTCTAAATTTAGAACCTGTTCAAAGTTCTGTTCAAAATGAACACGAGATGTTTGTACTGTTCCTCAGTGCTGAAGGTGCTTTGTTGCCTCAATCTCTGTATTACTTATAAGGACAAGGTCTAAAGGTGTACTTATCCTCATCATGGATAAGTCTTATCCCCCCTTTGTTATATATGGTTTAAGCTGGATGCACAGGTCTCTCTCCAGGTCTTTGTACAGTTAGGTGTTTCCATCTTTTCTTCTGAGGGTCATTACGTTCCCTCATATCCAGAAGTAACTCCCTTCTCCAGAAATTCTCCATGAATAAAGGAAAAGATCCTACTATAACACAAAAATGGTGTGCTTCCATGGTTCTGCCTACATGCTTTCCAATATTTTCCATGTAATTTGTTCACTTTTAATTTGCTCATATGAGTTTAGTTCCAAGCCCAGGACTTCCTGGTTCCTCAGCTCTGATCTTGGAGGTATAGAAACTGTGTGGCATAGTTTTCTCTACTGGAATGATTGAACTACACAGAGGACAAGAGGGTCTTTGCTTGGTAGCCTGTGAGTCATCTACCATTTCTGCATCATGCTAATGGGGAGAAGAAACCAATAATGTCCTGCCATTCCCTGGAAGTTCCTTTTTCTGATGTCTCCTGGCATCATGGAAATGACTGTGGTTTTGCTTTTTAATGTTCTACTCCAATCTGACACGTGATTTTTCTATAGTGCTTTTTAAAAAAAGTGTATGATTCTCCATTTATTGTGTAAAATAAAATAGATGAGCCTTCTATTAAAAAAAGGAATTCTAAGTTTATATTCTGCAACAAAGGTTTTTAACCTTTATTTGTCATGGATCCTTTGGGCAGTGGGTGAAGTCTCTTCTCAAAATGATGTTTTTTAATGCACAAAATAAAATACATATGGTTACCAAGGAAACCAATTCTACTGAAATACAGCTACTAAAATATTATTTAAAAAATATTCATGGAACCCAGGCTAACAACTACTACTCCAAAACTTCATGTCTGCTAAGCCATTTGTCAGTTCTACTAATTGAGCATGAAGGATAACAGACCAAGATTATGTTTAGAACACTCATAATCCCTTTGTTCCTATCTGGGCTCCATTCGTTACTATCCAGACTTCTTTCTCCACCACGTCCTAGCAGCCTACTCATTCTGGAATATCACTATGCTCCTGCAGCCTCGTCTTCTAATTGGTCAGTTCCTCCTGGAACCTCAATTTTTAAGGAGCAACCAAACCAGGCATCTTTACTCTGTTTTTATGCAAGCTTTATTCCTGACCCTCCAAACTTCTCTCTCAATTATGCTCCCCCCACCAAAGTGGGTGCCTACTCCATACCTCCTTTTTTAGTTTCCTTTTATGTATTTTCTTCCTTCATTGTAATGTAAGCCCCTAGAGGCTAGAGACTATCTTTCTTTTTGTCTGTATTTCTATTTCTAGTGCTTAGCACAGTGCCAAACATGTAAGTGTTAAGCAAATGCTGGCTGATTTGTTGACTTGATTTGTAGATTTCAGAAACAGTTGAAGTTTATGGGGAAAAATACTTTTCTCTTGATGAAGACACAGAGACTTGATTGCTTTGGCACCATTGTTAAGTGGAGAGGTTAATATAATTATTTACTGGTCAAAAAAAAAAAGAAAAAATGATTGGCATTTTTCTTATCCCAAATGCCAATAAAATTCTACATAGTTGACTTCATAGCATCAAGAAGGTGGAAATAACAGGGCCAGAACTATGTCATGGTAGCTACTAAACATTATGGCATTATGTGCTAGAGTTGTACCCATGACAGTCCTAATTTGGGCTGACTCTCAAAGTTCTGACATGCTTCAAAATGTGTCAGTCAAGAACAGCCCCAAAAGATCTGTTTAGGCTCTCCAGGGACTCCCAGAGTTTCTGCTCTTCTGGTTCTTCAGTCTAGAGTGAAAACATTCCAAAACTATTTTGGTTCAAACATGTAACATCTGCTGAAGAGCATTGAACTGAACTTTATCACATTTATAAAATGTATAAATAAATAGAAGGGTGTTACTTTCTGAAACTGTCTAATAAATAAATATATAAGGGTCATGACAGCCCCTGGCACTCAATAAATATTTGTTGATTAAGTGATCTTGTAACCAAATCACAATTCATATTTTTGCCATCAGAAGTAAATCTAAATAGGTAGCAAGTGACTTTCTTGCTCTTGGAGATTTTTGACCTGGTGAATTTGTCAAATTTTGCAATTAGAGTTTAGGATTGATGCAGGACAAATTGTGTGGGGGGGGTGGGTGTGTATATACACATACATATATATGTAGTTTTATGTAGTCTTAGGGGATTAAGAGCAAACATATAAGCATGCAGACATGATTACACAATGACATAGCTGAACTAGACATTTATAGAAATCCAGACACTAGAAAACTATTTATATTTTTTCACCATTTGAATATAATTGAGAGACAGAACATATGGAGGATAGCCCTTAGAGTCAGGAAGACCACAATTCTGTCTGACACATACAAGCCGTGTCATCATGGACAAGTCACTTAAACTCTTAATATCCTGATACAACTCTGAAATATTCTATGTTATAAACAAATTTTCAGGTCTTCATCTGTGAAAGGAATTCCCCTCCTGAGGACTTGATAACTAGTCCAAACCAGAAGAAGAAATTTTTCTTGAATTTTTTTCTCCCTTTTTAAAAATTCTTTTTATAAAAGATGACTCTCAGACTGGGGAAGGATGGATAGGGTTAGAGGGAAAACTTTAATGAAAAAAAAAGATATAAATAAAATCTATTCTTAAAAAGGCACATGAAATCATTCCTAAATAATGAATAAACTCCATACTTTGATCTTTTAGCTTCTTAAGATGATCCATTGACAAACATGTGGCATGAAAACTAAATCTTCCCCTGCCTGAAAAAAAAAAAGGTTTTCTTGAATCAAAAATTTCTAATTTTTTGCAAACTTGCTTTTTATCATTTGGGGAGCCTTAAAGGTACATATGACAAATCTTCTATGCTCATGTTCCTCCCCCTTTTCCTTTAAAACATTTTTACTTTCTCTGTTTTGTTCCAGTCCTAGTTTGGGAACTATCTGCTGCTGGTAGCCTGGTTAGTTATTTTCTCACAGATAGCATTGGACAATTATTTCCCCTCATCTCTCAGGGTCTCAGTTTCTCATTCATAAAAATGGGAAGCTTGTCCGAGATGATCCCTGAAATCTTCAGCTCAAAGTATTATGTTTTAGTAGCAAGAAAAAATGCATGCACATCATTGCAAATTAAAGAAGGCATGTTTTTGCTTACATGAAGATCACATTCAAAATGACTTTTTAAATTAATGTGTTTATTCCATCTTGCATGATGGATGTTGTCATTTTTTTCTACCTACCATTCCATGTGACTAAGAGAACCATTTCACCACTTAATTCAGTGCCTCAAGGGTTCATAATTTTGTCACTGCTGGTGGTTTTGATACTAACATAGGTGACACAAGCCACAGCCTTTGAAATTTACTTGGGTTAGAGTTAATACTTATCTTCATTTCTGGCAACTTTGACTCAAGTCAAATTTGCCTCTTTAAGGCAATAGTAAGAAGTGAAGAAAGTTAAAGAAATGGACCTACTAGTAACTATGGTCCACACAAAGTCATCCACACTTACCAGTTTCCATTGATGTCTGGAACACAGAGGGTGCTAGGTGGCACAATGGATCGAGTGCATGGCATGGAATCAGGAAGACATCTTTCTGAGTTCAAATCCAGCTTCAGACACTTACTAGCTGTGTGACCATTTAAGTCACTTAAACCCTGTTTGCCTCAACTCCTCATGTGTAAAATGAACTGGAGAAGGAAATGGCAAATAATTCCAATATTTTTGCCAAGAAAACCCCAAATTAGGTCACAAAGAGTCAGGTGTGACTGAATGACAACAAAATGCATTTTCAAGGAGGCTAATTGGTATAGTATCTGGGCAGTTTTTTTTCTCCTTACAAAAATGGGACCCCATAGTGGCTCATAACTTTCACATTAGTAACTAAATGAGATGTCTCATATACGGTGTTTTGTAGCCACAAAAGCTTTATATAAATACCAGTAATTATTAACATATTTTCTGTTCAACTGACCAACTGGTCCAAATGAAGAAAGTTCCATCCAATTAGTCTCCTTCCCTTTCACTATGCACTCCTCACCTCCTCTACTTCTACTTTATATACCTTACATTACGTATATGTGTACACATATATGTATATATACGTATAGTGTGTATATGCATACACATATATACACACATATACATGTATGTCTGTATATATATGTGTGTGTGTGTATATATATGTATGCGCACACACACACACAAGAAGGTTTTATACCCTCTTAAACAGGAAGGAGAAGATGTCATAGAACCAGACACCTTTTATTCTTTTCTTATGAGTCTTTCTTCTCACTGCAATGCAGGCTTCCAGTAGTCAGTTTCTGTATGCTAATATAATTAGGAATGTTTTTCCTTGAAATATGCCTCATTAATATGTCAGGCTATGACAACAGTGTGCCAGAATAACTGGTTGATTTAGGGTAAAGAAATGGTAAGCCAGGGATTTGGCATTGTGTAAATAAGATCACAAGACAGCTAGGTGGCACAGTGGATAGAGCACTGGGTCTGGAGTCAGGAAGAACTAAGTTTAAATTCTTACTCAGACACTTACGTGCTGTGTGACCCTGAGCAAGTCTCTTAACCCTGTTTGCTTTCATTCCTCACCTGTAAAATGAACTGGAGAAGTAAATGGCAAACCACTCCAGTATTTTTGCCAAGAAAAACCCAAAAGGGGGTCACAAAGAGTCAAACACAACTGAAACAACTCAACAACGACAAAAAAACAAGATCACTATGACATTCTATCAGAAGATCTACAGTTGAAAGGGATCTTTGGGGTGATCTATCTAATTTCCAATCCCCTCATTTTATAGATAAGGAACTATTTGGTTGCCTGACTTTTTATCAGTTGTAGTTTTCTGGAAACATGGCCTTGATGCTGTCATAACTAGGGCCTGGGCCTAGGGTAAGAACTTTAGAGCACTCTACAGCAGGATCTTGGGACACATTCCTACCCCTTCAATGCCCCCAACCAGCAATCACACCCCAGGTAAGCTCTTACGCTGCCTGGTACTTTCCCCTGATGGAATCCCCATCCCAGGATGTTTTCTTGTCCCCAGCTGCTACATTGCTGTCCTTGGGGCCCTCCTCTGAATCTCTAGGGGTAACCAATCTTTCATTAGCTCAGAAATGTCCTGATGTCCTAGATAGGCTTTTTTCCACCTGGTGGCCGTGCCCCAGATGAATGTACTCACTTAATGACCCCTCCTCTCTCCTCTCCCTCTTTACTTACCTCAGGTACAAAAATTGCTATTTACAGCTCAGCCTTCATGTCATTCAAACACTGTTATTGTTCCTGATTTCTTTAGGGAGAAATTAAAGTATAGCTGGACTGGTTGTAAGTAGAATTTTGAAGTAGATAAGATTTGTTTTTACCATTCACAGCATAGTAAAAGAAAGTATAGCATTGAAAGTGGAGTCAGGAGAGACTTGAATTAAAATACTGCCTCTGATACTTTCTAACTGTATGACTTCATGCAATCTCTTAATGTCTTTGAGGCCATTCCCAGGTATGTGTGTTTATTTACTCACATTTGTTGTTTCTCTGGTATAGGAAATTCCTGGTGAAGAAACACCCCTCACCACCACCAATACAGATTGGAAAGTGCTCTGCAACTTGATAGTTTGTTTGGTTGTTTGTTTTTCTCAGTAAAAATCTAACAAGTTCCTCTATATTTTTTGTAGTATTTTATTTTTCCCCAGTTACATGTCAAGAAAAATTTTAGCATCATTTTTTAGAAGATTCTGAGTTCCAAATTTTTCTCCCTTCCTTCCTCCCTCCCCTCTCCTGAAAATAGTAAGCAGTTTGACATGTTTATACATACATGTATAGTTTATACATGTGCTATCAGGTAAAAAATATTTCCATATTAGTCACAGTTGTGAAAGAAGAAATAGATAAAAAAATTGTGATAAAGAATAAAGTAGGGGGCAGCTAGGTGGTGCAGTGAATAGAGCA
>NW_020954590.1:94963869-95013295 GCF_900497805.2 Vombatus ursinus
GACACTTACTAGCTGTGTGACCCTGGGGAAAACACTTAATCCCAAACTCCAAAAAAAAAAAAAAAAAAAAAAAAAGAATAAAGTGAAAAAAAAATATGCCTTGATCTGCATTCAGAATCCAACTGTTCTTTATCTGGATGTGGACAGCATTTTCCTTCGTGAGTCCTTTGTACTTGTCTTGGATCATTGTGTTGCTGAAAAGAGATGAGTCATTCATAGTTGATCATCATACAATGTTGCTGCTACTTTGTACAATGTTTTCCTGGTTCTGCTCATTTCACTTTGTATCAGTTCATGTAAGTCTTTCCAGGATTTTCTGAAATCATTCTGCTTGTCATTACTTATGGCAAAATAGTATTCCATTACATTCATATATCACAGCTTATTCAGCCACTCCCCAATTGATGGGCATCCCCTCAGTTTCCAATATTTTGCCACCACAAAAAGGGCTGCTATAAATATTTTTGTGCATGTAGGTCCTTTTCCCTTTTTATGATCTCTTTGGAATACTGAATTAGAAGTGGTATTTTTGGTTCAAAGGATAGGCACAGTGCAACCTGATAATCTCAAAGAGTTGCCTGAGTCATGGAGAGAGAGGTTAAGCAACTTCCCCAGGGTGCATTGCAACACACTGTCAGAGAGGGGCCTCCAAGGGCAGGTGTCTCCATCTACTGTGCCCCACTGACTCTATCTACAAAATGAGGATAAGAATAACTCTAGGACCTGCAGAGTTTTGTGAGTCTCAAGAGAATGCGTATGTGTGTATATATAAATATGTGTATATGTGTGTGTATATATATATACATATATAATATATGCGTGTGTGTATATTATGAGTATGTATGTGAATGTATACATACATATGTATACACGTGTGTATAAAACATATCCTCTATTGAGGACAATTACTATTTACCTTTGCTCCTTCTCATAAAAGTTCTCCTTCCCCTAAAGCACTCCTGCCTTCATACTGTTTGTAGCCTCCACCCATCCCCTAGCAAATCTTTCTCTCAACAAAAGAGCTAGAGCAATCATTCATATTAAGGTGCAAATATTTGAAAATAATTAAAATCCTATCTCTATTGAGGGTATTTGCATATTAGTAGGGGTAAAGAATGGATGTCTAATTTTGGAATTTTAGGCCTAAGTAAGAAGGATCAGGGAGATGTCAGATGGAAGGGGTGATTCTTTAGATCGTGAAGTCCTATGATATAGACAATATCCTCTCGTCTTTCTATTCATGAAGCCATGTCTTTATGTCATGTGTTACAGAAATGCAGAAGAACTAGTCCAAGATGGTCCACTTAGTTAAGGAGGAATTTGTGTTCAAACCTTAAAATATTCTCAGGAAGTTTGGTTCAGACAAACATTAGCTTCAGTTTGTTGTTATTTTTAAGCAACCAACCACCTCCATAAAATTAAGGTACAAATTTCTAATCAAATATCTAAAATAGCCTTTGATGGAGTCTAAATTAAGTTGTATTCATTTCAAGTCAAATGTCAATTGAATACTTAAAAGTAAATTAGGAATTGGGAAAGGGAAGAAGCTTATTTATAATAGATTATCTTAATAATTTAGTCATCTCACCTTTTCTTTCCTAATATGGTCATTTATAATCCAACAGTCTATGGCTTTCTATATGACTCAATTCAGAATCTACCCAGAAATACCTTGTTTGGCTCTGGTTTCTTATAATCAAAATGAGATTTTCATTACCAAATGTGAGCAATCAGATTAGGGTCAGAGGTGATTAATTCCATCTTCAACCTTTCCAACTTTAACATTGTATCTCCTGTAATAAGATATGAGATTTAAATCAACTGTGGAAATTATATTGATGATATTGATATATATATATATATATATACTTTTAATTTATAATCTTTGAATGTTATGATTGAGTGCTAAGGAGATGAGAAGTTTACATTTCAAAATACCCAGGCAAGATGAAATATGTTCATTTCTTAATGTCATATAAATCAGAAATTACTCAGCTGACTGACAGAAGGAAAAACTCTTACCAAATAAACCACTTTGGGCTGTAAATTAAGGATGAGAAATTTAATAGGGAAAGAGAATGCTTTGTTTTAGGAAATCAATAATGCCAAATGTGGCTGTTCTGACTGGAAGCCTGATTCTCATCTGTTTTTTAATATCACTACCCCCTCCCCTCACTCCACTACTCATGCACAACAGAGCACCCATCACATTTACTTCAAGGGAAATGAAAGAAACAACTATGAAACACTTGCATATAATATATATACCTATTCATGTGTACATCTAGACATTGAGCATGGTATAGTGAAAGAGCTTTGGATTTGAAACAGGAAATCTGGATTCAATGCCTGACTCTACTACTCACTAGCTGTGAGACTTCATGGAGTGAAGAAGTCCTAAGTTCAAATCTGGTTCAGAAACTTATTAGCTATGTGGCCCTGGTTAAATCACTTTGTTTCTGTTTGCCTCAGTTTACTCAACTGTAAAATGAAGATAATAATAGCACCTACCTCCCAGGGTTGTTGTGAAGATCAAATGAGATAATTTTTGTAAAGCTCTTAGTACAGTGCCTGGCACATAGTAGGTTCTCAATAAATGCTTGTTTAGTGGGGGGGGCAATGGGGGGAAGCAAAAACAAAAAACTCTCTGTCTCATGGAGATGTTCGGCTAGATGATCTACAGTCCGAAGGTCTTTTCCAATCCAAGAAATCTATAGATATGCATACAAAGATGTGAACACACACATATACACTCAGTTCTCATTTCTGGTGTTCACATAAGCACTAGTTAAGGTGAGTTGGAAGGTATGATTTAGAACTTCTGCAGAAATGTATCTGGGGTAAAAGTACAGGTATGGTCCATTCCAACTAATTCACCTTGCTAACCACGTGCCAAATGCTATTGTTTCTCCTTGTTAAGTGTTTTTGGTTTCCTGAGTCCTGAGTCAGAACACCAAATGTCCTACCCTAGTTACAGGTCACATAATTTAGTTGAGTATATATGCATATGTCTATATGTATGTAGGTGTGTATATATATACACATATATATATATATATACTTACCAAAAAAGTGGCATATATTCAATAATAATGAATAGTTTGTATTCTTAAAGCCATTACTTCTACTAAGAGCTACGCCAACAATTACTCTCCCATGCCCAGCCTCTGAAGTTTATTTGGGTTGGGATATAATATCATTTTTTAGATTACTGCCTATTATGCATGGATTTGAGTTTAACATCAGTAAAACCTAAACTTCTTGGGGAACTGAATATTCTGGTTTTGTCTAAAACCTACTTATTAAAAATCTTTTCAAAATACATTAGTCCATGTGAGGTAGATGAACTAAATAAAATTTTATCACTTTAAACAGTAGTTCAGGGTCATCATTCTGAATTTCAATTATTATCATTGTTCAGGCTGCCAGTCCCCTTTGTGTGCTATATCCCCAATTAGAATGTAAATTCCTTAAGCACAGAAGCTGTCTTTGCTTTTTTGTATTTATATCCCAACACTATATGCTTGCCACATAATAAGTTCTTAATAAATACTTTTTCATTCATTCATTCCTATAATTCTAGAAGGTTTAGGAGAATGAATATGTACTTCCCTAGATAATAGAATGTAATAGATTGTCATTTTCTGATTGAATTCTGTTTTCTTTTGATTTGCCAATTTTTAATAAAAGTGAGCCAGAGGAAAACTTTTCTTGGGATTGGAAAAGGAATGTGGTTCATTTCTTTAAATTTAGATCCAGATATTCTTTTTAATATTTAGTATGGTTCCATACATCCAGTGAGAACTCACTAAACCTCTCATAGAATTTTCAATGCTAATGTTTAAATGTGTAACAAGTTTGGGAGTTCATATAAACACTAGAACATTTTCTGACTAACGGGTATAAGAGAGAAAGCCCACATGCATCTCGCTTTGATTTCCAAGAACATAAAATGGGTTTTGAGCCTGATAAGCTATTTTGAGACAATGAAGTAGATCACTGAATTTGGAGTCAGAGGTCCTAGATTCAAAGCCCGATTCTAGTATTAACCAGCTTTGTGATTTTGGATAAGTCTTTTTGCCTCAGTGAGACTTGATTTCCTCATCCATAATAAAAATGAGAAGATTGGACTACTTGGCCTCTAAGGGCACTTCTAGCACTAAATTCTATGAACTTGTGAACATGTTTATGCTACCAAATAGCTTTTATGGATTGTTAGTCATTATATCCTTTTGTGATGAAACTAGATGTGGAAAACTTAATTATTCATTCTGTTCAGGGTGTAGGGTATTTGGGGTAATAACAACAATAACAACAACAACAACAACAACAAAGGTTAACCTTCTTAACATCCACAATTAGCAACTTTGAAAGAATTGGTATATAAAAAATACATGGCATATTAAGACTATCCTTACACTTCAACAGATCTGGGATTCCTTCAATGTGGGGAATGTAACCTTTGTAACCCATGCTTACTTTCTTATTCAGTGTGACTTTTGTCTATGTCTTCCCATAAATTCTCCAGAGGGAGTCTATCTAACATACTAAAGACCTTCATCTGGTCTCTTGACAATACTAATGTTATGTACCAACACTGAATGTAAGCTATCCATCTGTCACATGAATGCCCCCCTCACTTTTCTGGGTGTACATGACCAGGAAAATCTTTATGTAGTTTTTCTTGAAATTTGTCATTGATGATATGTTGCAGCCTATCTATAATTGCCATGTGTCTTTCCATTGCCCTTTGGGTGACTGGACATTTTAATTCCTCAGAGATGGTGGTATTCTATGATTAACATATTTATAGTGTAACTGGAAGAGTGTTGTTGTTTAAAGATATTTTCTCATCAGGCAGAAGCTAAGTGCCATTGAAGTCACCCACCACACAATTTTCCAAAGGTGATCCAGTCCTCCTTTTCTCCGTTCTTGTTCTTGTTATTGTTGCTGTTGTTGCTGTTCATCCTTTGTTCTTGAAGAGAACAAATAACATCAGGAGGGTGATGTCTTGACTTGCAAGTGAATTGGATCTGAGTGAAGCAGAGCTGTGTAAAAGCTGTTCTTGGTCAAGCTGCTCATCCATTTACTATGTCAGTACAAAATAGGTGTGCTAGTGGGCTATCTATATGAACTGTCCATTGAGTTCCGTATCATAGTCCAAATAATAGACATTCTTCATCCATTTAGTTGTTTTTGTGTAGTTAGCCAAACTTTTTGGAGTGATTATGTATCTATTCAAAATAGATAATTCCATATGAGATAGAGGTTCTGTAGTAATTCAGAGTTATCTTCAATCACCATAATGTCATCTGCAGACAGGAATACCAGGAGAACTTCATCATGTATAGAAAATTCCTTAATCATTTGGACTATTCCCTGGACATCCTTCATGACAGTGACAAACATCTTCGGCAAACATATATCTCCTTGTTATATAACGTGCTTGATGTTAATATTACAAGAGTTGTTAAGCAAGTTTATCACTATTGTGTCTTTCAAGGAATCTTGCGCATTATTAAGATATGCAAGGGAGACATCTTGCTGGAGGCTGCATTTTACTCAACTGAATCAAACATAATTTGATCTTTCTTATGATTAAGAAGCCACTTCAGGATTGTGCCATGCTTCAATTTTAAATGTCATCATTTTTAACATCCAGTATCATTGCTGTAATAAATCTTAGAAGTGGCAATCAGTAAAGAGTTCAAGTATCTAGAATGCCTATGGAATAGATTTCACTATATTATTTTAAATTTTAGAACAAAAAGGAAAAAACCTTGTGTGAAATCCACGGTATTACTTAGAGAAGTTTGAACAAATTTTCTTGACAAATGTCATGATATGACACAGTATTTACTTACAAATGAATGAGGATGTTCTATATGAGTGTAAAAATATCACTTAACCTTTCTCTGTCCCTGATTCTTCACAGATAACATGGGGCAACCATGTCAATCTATCTCAAGATAAGTGTAAGAAATTGATGTGAAAAACACATCATGAACCAATATATTTCACATAAATTCTTCTAGGAAGAATTCTAAACTGTATTTAAAAGATAAATAGAATTATTGACTCTCCACCTCCATCAATGATGGGAAATTATATTTCAAAAATTAGCTGAATATCGATGAATTTTATATATCTGTGCAAGTGATACATGGTAGAATTAAGGTGAGCTATTAAAGACCAGTTGCTGTATATTTTTTACAGAGGTGCTTTTACAAATAATACTAATGATTACTAACATTTGTATAGGACTTTAAGGTTTGCAAAGCACTTTATATATACTGTGTTGTCTCATTTGATACCTTCAACAACATTCTGAGGGAGATGCTATTATTATTGCCATTTTAGAGATGAGGAAACTGAGGGTGAGAGAAGTAAAGTGATTTGCCCAGGGTTATACAACTTGGAAGTATTGTAGGTAATATTTGAACTCAGATCTTTCTACCTTCAAGTCTACCACTCTACTGTGCCACCTGCCTGTCTCAAAAAAAAATTAGAACTGTAGTAGGAGACTTTATAATTCAGTAATTACTTGGAATTCTTCTTTCCTAAGCCATGAATTAAATTCTGACCCACTTTGGGAGTTACTGAATGTTCTCAAACATTCTGGTAATAATCTAGTATATTTATTTGATCAAATCAATCAATGTTTACCTTCTTTATTAAAACTTCCCTGGAACCCTTAGTTCCATTGACAGTCTTGTCACTAGCACCTGAACTGATTATACTTTTCAGTTTTACAGCAAATTTTATCTTAAATCAAAATTCCAGTGGGCTCATTGTTTTATCAATGTGGGTACTTCCTATCATTATTATTATTATTCCTTCCCATTATTATTATTCCTATCATTATTATTCCTAATATTCCTATATTCTGTGTGATACCTCTACAGGTTAATATTTCTCTATAAATTCTTCACAGAGGATTTACTTAACAGTCTGGAAGACTTCACTCTGGCTACCTGATCAATCCATTTCCATTTTTGAATCATAGATGTCCTCAATAATGTTTTTTTATGCCACTTCACCTATGTCATCACTTTCATATATGTCTTTCCATCATCTTTGGGGGCACCTACAATTGTAGTTCCTTTGATCGTATGATATTCCATAATTCAAACGTTAATGTTTGAAATGTAGGCTTTTGTAGCAGAGCATATCTTAGTATTGGTGAAACAACTGCAGTTTTTCCTATTCAGCTCTGAGTTATGAAGCTCATTGCCCATCTATAGGATATTTCCAAGATATGTGTACTAATAAACTTGCTCAATGTACTGCTCATCCAGCTACTTGTCATAATCAAGGCAATATATGTTTTTCATCCACTTTGTTCTTCCTTTTTAAATTGCTACATTGACCAGTTTTGAATGACCCTCAATTTCAATGAGGAAGTGATGCAGGGTTCAATGTGAGCATTACTGTATCGTCCGCCTAAAGGAACATTGATAGAACTTCTCTATCAGTGAGAAATTGCTCTTCTATTTAGCTTTGCCTCAGTGTATCTCTCATGATGGTGGCAAACACCCCTGGGGAACACCCACTCTCCATATTTATGTTTTAAGTATTAAAAATATTTTTTTAACCTTTAAATAGGGGCATGCTGATAAATATTTGATAACCAGATCTCTGAGGGCAGAAAGGATATACACATGACACACTTTTAAGTTTATTCTGCATTAATACTTTCTTACATCTAGACAATCAACAAAACAATAAATCAAGCCTTACTATGTGATGTTTACTAATTTCTGAGATGTAAATGCTCACACAATTGGCTCTTGAGCCAGTACAAGCTAATTCTGGCATACTTCAGCTTTTAAGCCACAGATTCTCATTCTAAGTTTAAATTAAAATAAATGAAGTTTAGGGAAAAATCTATCCTGAAGCCTTTAGTCCCTTGTAGATCCAATGAATCAGGAAAAGGAAACTGAATGGAAACAGCTGTTTCTTGGTGGATAGTAGTCCCTCAGTATACCAACCTAAAGAAGATACAAAGTGTGATGTATGATGGATGCCAAGTCTTTGGTTCTGCGTCACAAACCCTTCATCCCTTGGACTGAACTTGTAAGGCAGAAAAAGGTAGGGCAGTGGTCAGAGCAGCCATGAATCAAAGAAGGGCTTTTTGGCAGGTGACATCATGCCACAGCTTCCTGCCTTCCCTCACTATTACTAACATTGGCATCATTTCTGAGCATGAAATTCCCCATGTGAATAGTTAACAGGGTTTGAGCATAGAGAGGGAGGGAGGGAGGCTGGGAAGAGGGGAAAGCCTGACATTGAAATGCAGTAAATCTGTGTGAGTGGCTATTTTTGTCAGCCAAACCAAGGTGGGTGTGTGATGTGACAGTCTCCTTTTGATCTTGCTCTTTTTATAGTTGCTGATTTTTCTTAAGGGGAACTACCTCTCTTTCCCAGCCTGCTGGACTGATTTACAGGATCACTTTGGGAGGTTTTATCATCTGCAATCTGGAAACAGACAACACTTAGATTAGTAATTAGATAGTCATGTAAGATGCAAAAGCTGTCTCATTAGGAGCTATAGCTTAGATAAGGCATAACAGTATTTTATCCATAAAGGGTACAAACACAACACCCATCAGGAAGCATTCCCTGTTTCTAAAAATGCTAAAAATTGTCACCAGAGGCTCCACCTGTTTTAGACAGCTTGGCTGAGAAGAACAAACACCAGTATATCCCAGCAGCATATTGACGTACTCTCTCTGTGTGTTTGTGTTATTGTGTTAAGAAAACCCCAATGAAGTAATCTATTCTAAAACATGGCTTATTTACCTTAACTCAAGCTGAAATCTAAGATAGTATTCCCTGTTCTTCCCAATCTGTAAAATTTAACAGAGTACAACAGAATGTCTATGCATATGACACTCTTGGTAGAGAGGAAAGATGATCTAGTGGAAAGAATAGTGAATTTGAAGTCAGAAGACTCATGTTCCTCTCCCAGTGCTGCCATTAACTAGTTCTGCCCATGGTAAAGTTCTATTCACTCATACATTCATGAGCCTAGTTCACTGCTCTCTTGATCTACTGCAGTAGCCTCATAATTGCTCTCCTGTTCCTGTCTCTGCCAAAATAATCTTTCTAAAGTTCAATCTACTACATCAATCTCTACTAAGAAAAAAACATTTTGAATATCCCCCTATTGCTTCTAGAAGTGTATACAGATTCCTCAGTCTGACATTTATCGCCCTCCACAATCTGGCCCCAACCTACCTTTCCGGACTTAGTATCATAGACTTAGAGTTGGAAAGCTTGTTAGAGATCATTTACTGCAACCTTTTCATTTAATAGTTGAGGAAATGGAGATCCAGGAACAAGAAGTAGCGTTAAGTGACAGATCATAGATTTGAACTCATGTCCCCTAACTCCAAACTTATTTCATATTACCCTTTACGTTCTTTGTGTTTCAGTGAACCTAGTCTACTAACTGTTCTTTGAACGTAACACTCCAAATCCCATTTCCATGATTTTTCTTGTCTAGAAGAAACTCCCTGTTTACCTCTGCCCATAACAATGCCTAGCTTGGGTCTAAGCCTTACCATATGTGCCACTTTCTATGCAAAACCTTTCCTGAAACTAACTTCCCTTTTACTTTGGTCATTAGAACTCCTCAAATTGTATTTCTTTCTTTTTATTCTTGCTGTGTCCTTTCAGTAGAATATAAACTCTGTGAAGGCAAGGCTTTTGAGATTTTTTTGGTAGGATAGAGGTTCTGTATCCTCAGTACCTTGCACATAAAAAGCTCTTAATAAATGTTTGTTGAATTAAATTGAAGTAAATTAACCACTCCAAATCTCTACTTCCTAATTTGTAAAAGGAGATGAGATTTAAAATATCTACCCCTGGGCAGAGAGATGTTGTTGTTGTTCAGTCATTTCAGTCACATCTGACTCTTTGTGACCCCATTTGGTGTTTTCTTGGCAAAGACACTAGAGTAATTTGCCATTTCCTTCTCCAGATCATTTTACAGATGAAGAACCGAGGCAAACAGGGTTAAGTGACTTGCCTAGGGTCACATAGCTAGTAAGTGTCTGAGGCCAGATTTGAATTCATGAAAGTGAGTGTTCCCAACACAAGGCCCTACACTCTATCCCCTGTGCCACCTAGCTGACCCTAGATGGATGTTGTAAGGTTATATAAACTGAAAACCACTATAAAAATCTGAGCTATTGATACTTATATTCCTTATAATAACATAATTATAAAACACTTCACCACATTGGTATGAGGTAGATACTACAAATATCAGTCCTATTTCAGAAAAGGAAATTAGCCTGAGGAAGAGAAGACTTTGATGTGGTGAGGCAGGCATGATAACTACATTCAAATGTTTGAAAGGCTGTCACATAGAAGACAAATTTGACATGGCCTATTGGTCTCAGAGATTGGGAATTGGAGCAATGGGTAGAAGCTGTGAAAGGGGGAAATTAAAACATGATATTAGGAGTGGAAAAAAAAAAACTTCTAATGATTCATGTTCAAATGTATAATGCGCCATCTTGAAAAGGGATAGATTCTCCTACTTTGGGGATCTGCTAGCAGAAGTTGTATGACCGTGGTTGGTATGGTATGGTATAGATCTCTTTTGGGTATGGGCTATATTAAATGGCCACTGAGATCCCTTCCAATATTCAAAATCTGTAAATCCATGACTCTGATCCAGCCTTCTTTCCACTATGCCATGCTGGCCTATATTAGAAATTGATCTGAAATTTTCATCCTTAACTGGTCACACTTATCAATCACCTTTTTTTAGAGAGGTACAGACAGAAGCAATAAGTTACTGACATTTCAGAGTCAGCATTAGAGAGTGTTATTGGAAATAGGATTTCTAGTAAGAGTGAACAAATATTCAGAAGAGATAAAAGCTGGATAAAGCACATGAAAGTAATCAAATTTTTCAAGACTTGGAACCCAAGCATCCAGAATGAATATTCCTTCTTTAGAAAATAAACCTACTCTAACCCTTCATAGAATGATTTTGGATTGTTACCTTGATGCCAGGAGTAAAATGGAACAGCGGTAATAAGAGCGATTCTGAAACAATTTCAGCTAAAGGTCAACGGCTTTAGAGAAAGTTGAGCTTTTTTTCTGTCTGTTTTTTTTTCCCCAAGAGCAAGGCAGGTGGTCAAAGCATAGGCCTACTCTAATGAATTAGACAGCTTGCACTGTACCAAGTGCATTTTCATTAGTGTGAACAAAGAAGATAGCTTGAGGGGGGGGGGGGCGTAATTTGATAGGTGGCTTCAACTCCAAAGACAAGATGCATTTATCTGAAGGCAATTCAGTGGTTTATAATGGGCAGCAGGGCCCCCTTTGTCTCCCTGTCACAATCTTCCTGTGAGCATCACCATGATTCATAGTCAAATTATAGTCACTTTCTGCCACCATGACTATTTAAATAGCATCCTCCCCAAACCATTTTCTTCTTGACTTAAATGGTACTCGGGAGTATAGTTTCATTTTTTTCACATAATGTATTTTTTTTATTTTGTACAAATAAGTTCTCATCCTCAGAAATTGACTTTTTAATTGTTCCTTTTGCTTTATTATAGGTAAGCATTGAAGATGTTGAGGGAAAAAAACCCACAATACTTAGAACCAATTAAAATTACATTTCCTCCAGGGAAATCAATTATTTTAGCTTGTGACAGTCACTGTATTTCTTACTAAAAACTGACAACCATCTCCAATACCATTAGGGAATAAAAACAGCCTACATTTTGCCAAGTCAATCCTCTACTCAACTTAAGTAAAGGCATCCTATGGATTAAATTATACCAATAAGGACTGGTCTGACCACAGCATTGGACTGTGGATAGAATCCACCTCATAGGCAAGAATACCTCAGTTCTTAGGTCCCACTTCTTCCACACACTGGCCATGTCACCTGAGTCAAGTCATTTAACCTTTCAATTTCATCTTAGAATCTTTGTGCTAAGCTTATAGATTGTAGATCAGTTGATGATCTGCATGAGTGGAGTAAGTTTCTTACACTAATTACATCACAAATCTAGTCCAAAAAGAATAATCCAATGATGTCCTATAGCTATATTTCATGACTACCACAGTCTTGGAAGAATTATGATTACAAAGAAACAAAAGGACAATGGAAAGACTGTCACATTATTTTGCACTTTATTTTCAGTAACATTTTATTTTTTCACAATTACATGTAAAACCAATTTTAACATTCATTTTTAAACACTGTTTTATTTTTAATTTATGAAATAAATAAGCATTTCTATAACATAGTATAATTTAAAAAGATGATTGCACATGAAACTGCAAATCTAGTATGTATTGCTTGCTATTTCTTTTAAAGACATAATAAAGTTATCATGTAAATTTCTTTTTTAAAAATTTTTGAGTTCCAAATTCTCTTCCTCTCTCTCCTCCCCTCACCTGAGACAGTAAGCAATATGATATAGGTTATAAATGTGCAATCATGCAAAACACATTTCCATATTAGTCACATTGTGAAAGAAAACAGACCAAAAAGATAAACCACAAAAAAAAATAAATAAAATTAAAAATAGTATGCTTTCATCTGCATTCAGATTCCATCAGTTCTTTCTCTGGAGGTAGATAGCATTTTTCATCATTGGGAATTGTCTTAGATCACTGTATTGCTGAAAAGAGTGAAGTCATTCACACTTGATCATCATACAATATTGTTGTTACTGTGTACAATGTTCTCCTGGTTTTGCTCACTTCACTTTGCATCAGTTCATGTAAGTCTATCACATTATTTTGATACATTATTTAATGTTTCATCAAGTGAATGGTCCATAAGTATAGCTATGCCCTCTTTTGATGTGGGTCACAATCTCATCACACCTTTTCATCCTGTGTGTTTCTTCTCTTCTTCCATGTATTGTCTCTTCACAAATCTTCTATATAGGATTCCAACGTGTTGAAGGTCTTCCTCTGTTTCACTATTTCAAAAGTGTTAAGGCAACAACAATACAATCATAATAGCAGCTGACATGTAGTTAGCACTGTAAGGTTTCCAAAGGACTGTACATAATATCATTTTAGCCTCACAGCTACCCTAGGAAATGGAGTTTTCTGATGTTATTCACATTTTATAGAAGAGGAACTTAAGATTCAATTAGGCTAAGCAACTGTTTCCCCAGTTAATATAAAAAGACTGAAAATCATGTGCACTATCATACATATCCTAAATGACATATTGTATGATACTTTGAACAAGATATGAATGGAGAAAGACAGAGATACCAAAAGAGAAACATGCAGCAATGATAAAAATAGACTTACTGGACTTCATGTCCAGATGCATGTCATAATCTGTGCAATGTGAGGTTTTTAATCTACGTTCCTTTTCCAATGCAAATGATTAACTGATCTCTTTCAAATAAATTTTAATTTCTCTGAGGAAATTTTGTAATATTCTTGGACTCATTGCAACTAGTACAGTATCATTTGGGTACAAAAATAGTTGGAGAAACATATCATTAGGGAATCTTTTGGTTTGTGACTGCACTAGACACCTGTTAAGACATTGGCAAATACCAGAAATGTTCACATATCTACTTTCTTTGTACTTTGCATGATGCTAATACCCAGCATATTGTCAAACCATCTCAGTATCTCTGATATAGTCATATCTGACCACAGAGGAATTTGTATATTAGACTAGATGACTCCAGCAGGCAGGATCTGGGGCAATGGGTGCAAGTTATATAATTGTATAATCTGTCAGACAATTTTTATAATTTTAATGAATGTACAGTGAACACCATATCTGAAGCAAGACATCAAAGTTGCCCTTTTCCCTGGGTTTTTTTTTAAATCAATAAACATTGGATAGAGTGGGATCTTATATTATCTATAGTTCTTTCCCTGACCATGTTTTCCAAAATAGTTTTTAACATCCTCTGGCATTTCACATTTAAGTCACTGAGTATCAAATATATATTTATTGAGTTTGAAAGATCCCATCAAGTTTTTCACCTATTTCATCTTCTGCAATACCTATCAGCACTTTAGTACTAATTATATTTGTGGTTTTCTGTTTGCTTCTGCACATCATGAGACTTTTAATTCAAGATGACCAACTGTCCCCTGAAGTAGAGTTTCATTCTTCCTCTGAACACAGGGTAAAACCAACTCCACTATGTCTTTCATTTGTCTCTAAACCATTCTTTCATTTAGCGTCTATTTCCTTATGACTTCTGGTTTCGTTTACAGTGAAACTATTTACCAGGATGTGGTTTGGTTCCTCTGGCAGTCAGGAGGTAATTCTTCAGTCATTAGAAAGGTCATTAAGAATACCAACATTTAGATTCCTGCTTGTAGTCTAAGAATTCAGTGATTTTTAATACCCTATATCCAGTCAACAAGCATTTATTAAGTGCTTACTATATGCCAGGTACTATACTAAGTACTGGGATTACAAGTACAAGGAGAATGATAAATAGTCCCTGCTGTCAATGACTTTATATTCTAACAGAGACCTAAAAAGGAAGCTTAAAAGAGTCAGGAAGGGGTGGTCGAGGAAATCCTCTGTGCAGCTGCTCTGCCACCATTGGAAGTGAAAGAAACCCATAAAAGACTCCAAACAGGAGTTATTTTGCCTTTTGTTCATTTTACATGACGCAATCTTCCTCAACCCTTAATTTATTGCCTGGTTGCCTATTTCTGGTGACAAGACTGTCCATAGTTAGATTAGTTCTTGGACAGCAAGCATTAGTGCATAACTCAGGTCTTTTCCCAGCTTGATAGAATCTATTAACCCTTAGCATAGGCTTCATTTTACTCTGGATAGAGCACTGGACTAGGAGTCAGAAAGACCTGGTTGGGCTCAAATCCCATTCCAGATACTTACTAACTGTTTGATCCTGGGACAATCACTTAACCTCTCTAGGACTCATTTTCCTCAAAGAAGTTGAGGAAATTGTCTTGATGACCTGTAATTCTATGAACCCATAAACATCTCCATACCACAATGATATAGTTGAATAGAATGTTTGGATTTTGCAAAAACAAAACAAAACAAAAAAAAACCAACAAATATATCCTATGAATAAAATAACAAGAAAATTTAGAACTATGCCCAAAAGGGCATAAAAATGTGCATATACTTTGACCAAGTAATACCATTATTAGGTCTGTATCCCAAAGAGATCAAAGAAAGAAATATACCTATAGGTACAAAAATATTTATACCAGCTCTTTATATGGTGGCAAAGAAAAATGGAAATTGAAGGGATGCCCATCAATTGAGGAATGGCTAAACAAGTTGTAGTATATGATTGTAGTGAAATACTAATGTGCTGTAAGAGATGATGAGGGGGTTGGTTTCAGAAAAACCTCAGAAGTCTTATATGAACTGATGCAAACTGAAGTGAGCAGAACCAGGAGAACATTGTGTACAGTAACAGTAATATTGTACTAATGATCAACTATGAAAAACTTAGCTATCTGATTGATACAATGATTTACTACAATTCCAATGGACTCATGGTGAAAAATGCTATCCACCTCCAGAGACAAAATTGATGAACTGAGTGCAGATCAAATCACCCTTTTTTCACTTTATTTTTCTTGCTTTAGGCAGTTTAGGCAGGAGGTAAATTGAGTATGGGGTACCTCAGGATTGGATAAGGCTGTTGTTGGAGAGCTCCCAAGGTAGGAATAGGAGAGTTGGTATCCTTTGATTGGATAGGGCCTATTACTACAGGCTGTCTTCAAGTTGGCTGTCTCTTGTAACCTGCCCTAATAAAAAGGACTGTCTTTGCTATTTTAGCAGTAAAGAAAGTCAGACAGGATGTGAGTTGCAATATAGACAGAGTCAGGGCAAGATAGAGAAACTGTAGACAAAATGGAGTTGCTTTAACTTTCTCTGCTATCCATAGTATTATATTGCTTGCCTTTTCAGTGGGTGGGGGAAGGGCCAGAGGGAGGAAAAGAATTTGGAACTAAAATAACCTTTTTAAATGAATGTTAAAAATAAACAAATTTTTAAAAAATAAGAAGGAATGGCCAGTTCATGAAAGTAATACATTAATAATAGTAATAGCTCATATCTACATAGCACTGTCATGAATTGTCTTATTTCATACAACTCAATGATGTGAGTAATAATGTTATATTACATGGATATATAGGTGTATAATATACAGGAGGAAGCTAGATGGCTTAGTGGATAGACTGCTGGGCTTGGAGTCAAGAAGATCAGAATTCAAATTCGGCCTCAGATACTTACTAGCTGTGTGACCCTGGGCAAGTCTCTTAATCTCTGTTTGCCTTAATCCACTGGAGAAGGAAATGGCAAATCACTCCAGTATCTTTGCTGAGAAAACCCCATGAACAGTACTGACATGGGGTCATGAAACATCAGACATGACTGAACAATAAGAACTGCATATAACATATGGATATATAGATGTATAAATTTATAGACATAATATCTATAGATGTATCTTATAGATATCATATAATATTATATTATATAAATATAAAGATATAATGCATTAAGCTTTATATAATGCTTTCTTTCAAACAACCTTCTGAGATAGGAAGAGCAAGTATTGTGTCTTTTTTTTTCTTTCAGATGAAAAAATAGAAACTCAGAGAGAGGTAGTGGGACATCCAGGTACACGGAGCTATCGAGTGTCAGATAGGACACTAATCTGAGTTATCTAATTCCAACTTCAGTCTGTTATTGCTTTTTCTTCCTTATTAGACTGCCTCTCATTTGGCATTATATTTATGTATTTTATCAAGAAAGAGAACAATATCTGACTCATAACTGGGTGAACTGAAGATACAGACAGACATCAAGCTTTAATTTAAAAATAGCTTTGTTTGTCTAGGAATATGCAGGGGGCCTATATCACTTTGTCCTCATGCCATTTACTAAACCAATTGATATTTGCCTTAATCTCTTAGTTTACTCAAGATGCAAACAGGATTAATCTGAGGATGTGTCATTTAAATATACAAGATTGATACAAGATTCCTGCTTAAAGATTAAGGATAGTTTCCCTTAATAATATTGAATCAAGTTCAAATTTCATGTAATTATAACTTCCGGTTAAAAATAGAGGGAGAACAGAGAAGCAGGAAAGTCTATCCCTGAGTCTCAAATAGATGGAGTCATTGTTCCTGCTTAAAGGGGAAACTAGGAAAGCCATATATGAATGTCAAAGCTAACTTATTTCATAGCATTAATGGATAATTAAGGAGCCAGCTCCAACTTGGCTGAACCTCAGTTTCACTCTAAAATTCAGTTGAGTGGTTCAACCTGCCCTTGTAAGAGTCCAAGAAACACAAAGGCACTGCTTATTAAAGAGATCATGATACACCCCAGAACTCTTTTGATCCTCAGTCCAAGCCCCTCCTTAAATCCATTTTGATGTGTTCCCTAGTCTAAGGCTAAGCAGTTTGTTTTTTAGATGCAAGTGATGTCCCTGCCCTCATCCATCTTCTAACCAGATCTGTCACTTACTGCTGCTTCTTGCTCCAGCTGGCAGAACTTGAGAATGTTACATTCTGAATGTGCTTATACTACATGACTACAATTTCAACAAAGGGCTTGATGGGATGTGTCAAAAGTGAGCCAACCTCAGAACTGATATCTGTGGTTAAGTCTCCCTGACAGGTGTCAGAAGTTTGTTGGGGAGGGGTGGGAAGGTCTACCTCAAGTGACCTCAGCTGCCTTAAAATTCAGAGCCAGGCTTCCTGTTCTTGCCTGTATATATGCAAATTTATGCGATAGTATAAAGAGCCACCTATAGCCTTACACATGGGCAGAGTCTGATTTCAAAAATTTTACAAAAAGTCCCTTCTCCACAGAGTACCTTCCCTATCTACCTACAGATGCCCTCCCAGATTGATTTTTTTTTTTGACTAGGTAAAAGAGGCCATTCTTTACCTCATTTCTTACCTAACCTTAATCACTGAATGGGAGTTTCGTCAGTCAAAGTGAGAACTCGGAAAGACTTTAGCTTAAAAAGGCAAGGTCTCCCACTGCATCCTGGGCCATCTCCAGTCGTCCTGATCTATATCTGGCCACTGGAACCAGATGGCTCCAGAGGAGAAAGTGCTGCTGGTGACTTTGCACAGCCCTCCCTCATTTAAATCCAATTCACTTGCAAGTCGTGACATCATCTTCCTGATGTCATGATCCTCTTCGAGAACAAAGGACAAACCACAACAGATGCCCGAAATTTCTTCAATAGGGCACCAATTGAGGTGACCCCTGAATGGAAGCCTTTCCTAATCCAGCTGAATGGTTTATACAAGAGTATTGTGAGTTTATGACCTATCTCCCTTCTCAGCTATTCAGGTCAAAGACACCATGTCATCTAAACATTGTGAATCTTTGCCAGTGCCTAGCACAGTGCTTTAAACAGAATAGGCACTTCGTAAAGGTTTGGTAAATGAATGAGTTAATTTTTTTTATTCCTTAATTAGAGATTATGGCTCACAATGTCACACATGACTTCACAATGACTTGAAGTCACACTATAATAATGACTGATATCAGATCCTTTCCTGAAAGCATGTTTGGACAGAAAGGAAGGCAGAGGAAGGAACATAAGAGCACTTGGTTCTGCAGACAGGTGCAACAGAGAGACTTAAAAGGACACAAATAAGAAGACATGAGGGATCCCCAAAAAAAAGTTAAGCAGCTGCCAAATTGATATTGCTAAAGCCTGAAGACCATGTTACTCTCTTGCTCAAAAAAGCTTCTGTGGCTACATTTTGCCTCTAGAGTAAAATTGAAATCCTCTGGCATTAAAAGCCTTTCACAGTCTGCTTCCAGCCTGTTTCCAGACTTCCAGATTTTCACATTATTCTGTCTTGGATGCTCTACATTCCAGCCAAACTGGCTAATGTTGTTTCCCAAACTTGATATCCCACTTCCATCTCTGTGCCTTTCACAGGCAACTTGTCCACTTTGCCTTGAACAATCTTCTTCATCTGCATCTTTTGCAAATACTAGCCCCCTTCAAAAAGTCCCAGTTCAGGTGCTGCTTCCTACAGAAGTCCTTTATTCATCTGCTACCCCAAACCCCTGCTACCCTCCCCCCTAAAAATCTGTATTATTTATTATACACTTTGACTTTATCTGTATTTACTTTATAGATATCTTACATTTATTTACCTGTGCACATGTTGTTTTCCCTTCTGACTACACTCCTTAGAACATAAGCTACTTGAGGGCAAGGATTGTTTTAGGGGAAGGGGAACAGGAAGAAAAGGGAATAATCCTTTTATTGTGCCTGCTTTATGCCAGGAACTGAACTATGCACTTTACAAATATTATTTCATTTGATCCTCACAATAAACTTGTTTTAATTTTTGTTCTTGTATTCTAGGGCCTAGCACAAAATCTAGTATAAAGTAGGTGCTTAAATACTTGGTGATTTTAATTGAATCTACTTTATAATTTTGTCTGGGAGCCCCAGAACAAAAAAAATATAAATTCCCAAGCTGTTATTAGAGAGACTCTAAAACTGGGACATCTTTGTCTCCTGTTATCCACAAAAAAATGGGACTGCAGAGAGAAACATAATTCACCGATATTTCTCCCTCTCTTCTGCTCTACACTTACTCTTCCACTCCTCCCCTAGGAACATGTACACATACACACACACACACATACACACACACACACACACACATACTGTACCACTACCAAAATAATAACAGCTGGGGAAAGGAAGGAAATATGACTTATTTGAAATATGAAATATATATAATATATATAATATGACATATACTTATATG
The DNA here is from genome assembly GCF_900497805.2 of Vombatus ursinus. NCBI lineage: Eukaryota > Metazoa > Chordata > Mammalia > Diprotodontia > Vombatidae > Vombatus > Vombatus ursinus. Next base: position 94,983,661 of record NW_020954590.1, read on the forward strand.
AGTGTAACTTTGTACTACTTCAATTCAATTAAATAAATTAAATATTTATTAAACACTTATTTTGTGGGAGGTATAGTTCTAGATTCCAGGGACAGAAAGATAATAAAATGATACAAACATTTGGCCAAAGACAGTACCGTCTTCTGGGGAGATGTAATATTATCACCCTCATCATCATCTTCATTATCATGAGAGCTCACCTTTATATTATGCTTTAAGGTTTGTATAATGTTCTTTCCTCATAACAGCCCTGTAAAGTAATGTAAGTACTAGTCTTGAATTGAACTAGAAATAAAGCTGAAGCTTAAATACTTTGGTCACATAATGAGAAGACAAGACTCATTATAAAAGACCCTGATGTTGGGAAAGATTGAAGGCAAAAGGAGAAGGGAATGGCAGAGGATGAGATGAATAGATAGTGTCATGGAAGCAATGGGCATGAGCTTAGATAGAGTTTGAGGGGTAGTAGAAGAAAGAAAGCCTGGTTTGCTGTGGTCCATTGGGTCACAAAGAATCAGACATGACTGAAAGACTGAATAACAAATCCCCACTGTACAAATGAGGGGATTTAGGCTTATAGACATGTATATAAGACAATGACAGCAGTCAACAAACATTTTCTAAGGGCTTACTATGTGTCGCACTGTTCTAAGTGGTGAGAATACAAATACAAGCAAAAGGATAGTCATTGCCTTCAGGGAGCTTAAATTCTGATGGGTTCAACACATTAAAAAGGGATAAGGAGGTACCCAATAGAGGCATGATGAAGGAGTCCTGATTGCAACCTGGTTAGAAAGGAAGAGATGACTGGCCTGTGTGCCCTCCTAAAATGGAAGTTCTTCAAGGAGCCACCCAATCAGAGGCAGGAACCTCAGGGGATAAGGTATTTCCATGGTGTAAATTGTAGGACTAAAGTGATCTTCCAGGTCTAAGAGTTTTTGGGGGCATGATGGAGGATTCTATTACAGTGTGGTGATAAATCAAATGTCAATAAAGTAAGTAAGTAATAAAAGGTAAGAAGAGCGTACAAAGGCAAAGTCCAGTCAAAATGCTTTAGAAAACTTTGAGATGATAATTCTTTCAACATAGGGAGGAGGTAGCACCTTGACTAAACCCTGAATGGAAAATAAAAGATTCTAAAAGACTGAAGTGAGATAAGAAATTAATTACAAGCATTGGGGTGGTTCTGCATAAATGCGTAGAAGCAGAATGATGGTATGTGAATTTCTGGGAACAATTAGCATTCCAAGTTGGCTACATCGTATGGGGGAGTCATGGAAGATAAGGCTGGCAAGGTCAGTTAGTGTTCAATTACAGAGGACCTTGAATGTTAAGCTAAGGTCTTTATATTTTACCCTAGAGGCAATCATTTGAAGGAAAAACATCCTGGAGATCATCTAGTCCAGTCCCCCATTTTACAGATGAGAAAACTGATTTCTAAGGAGATTAATTATTTGCCCAACCAGAATGAGAATCTAGGTCTCCTGATTCCAAATTTAGTACTTTTTCCGTTCTATTATGCTACACTGAATTGGAAGTGGAATTTCTAATTGCTTCATGGATAGATAAATAGATAACAACATACATATACATATAAACACATATCTGTATATACATACATGCATGAGTACATACATGCATTTGTTGTTGTTCACTTGTTTTTTAGTCATGTCTGCCTCTTTGTAACCCCATTTGGGATTTTCTTAGCAAAGACATTGGAGTAGTTTACCATGTCCTTTTCCAGTTCATTTTACAGATAATGAAACTGAGGCAAACAGAATTAAGTGACTTGCCCAGAGTCACACAGCTATTAAGTGCCTGAGGCTGGATTTGAATTCAGAAGAGTCTTCCTGACTGCAGGTGGGGCCCTCATTCCACTGCACAACACGTGCACATAAAACCAAATATTCTAAAAAGCAGAGGGAGGAAATCGAGCATTCCATTGATGTGTGTTTATGCATATGCATACATTACACATGTGTAATAAATGTGTGTTGTACATGTATGGGATATATGCATGTGTATATGTAGAGAGACACACACAGAGAGGCAGAGAGAGCTCTGTGAAATTTGCTCACCTCTGTCTTTTAGCATTCATGGTTTCTCTGAGACTCACCTCAGATGCAGGAGGCCTTTGCAAGTCCCCACAGGTACTATAGCCTTCTGCTCTAGGGTCTGCTCTATGCTTATCTTGTATATGCTTATTTATTTATAATGTTGTTTCCCCCATTAGAACATGAGTTCTTTGAGAAAAGGAACTGGTTTTACCTTTCTTTATATCTTCGTATCTTAGCATAGTTCCTGGTAACATAGTAAGTGCTTAATAAATGCTTCTTGATTAATTGGTGTGTGTGTGTGTCTGTGTGTGTCTGTGTCTGTCTGTGTCTGTCTGTGTCTGTGTATGTATGTGTCTCTGTGTGTGTACACACACTATACATATATATTTCCCCCATATATAACCCTATACATATATATATTTATTTATCTTCATATATTTATCTACCTGTAATATGTGTGTGTGTATATATGTATATATACACATATATATACATATTTGGCTTAATCATATTCTATCATTATTCAGAATTTGGAATATGTTTGCTATTTGTATTCTTCTGGATTTATATATTTAGTCACACATACATCTAAAAATATTAAAAATTCATATCCAAAGATGAATTATGAAATACAGATATACATATCTTTTATCAGAATCTCTGGGAATTCTGCTGAACATTTTATGAACTCATGAACAAATTCTATAGAAGTACTAGAAAGACTCAGACCATGATCAAACTTTCAACTTCTCTCCAGTAAAAGTTTGGGTTATAGTTGAGGTGTAAATAACTCCTGAGTCAAATCAGCAGTGATGCTTTTAGCTTTCCAAAGAACAGTTAGTTGGGTATGATGAATAATATCTGATTATTGCCAGGGAGAGATGGAGAAAGCTCCCGATGAGCAAAATCAATTGCTTCTTCTACTTGAAAATCTTGGCAACAACATAAAGTTAATATGGAGCTGAGGTTATACCTTCAAGGCTTATAAACATGCCTAGTTAGCCTGTGTTAATTAATACAAATTGTACAGAGACAAATGTTCCCTTAACCAGCTAAAAGTGGTTTTATTTTGGTTTTCAATTTAATTGTGGAGTAAGTACTTCTTGCTGTATTAAAATGTGGTTAGGAAACTTCCTGTACCTACTAGATAATTAGAATACAGGTTATAGTACCTGAAAGTCACAGGTTAATAAGATAATTACCTATATAGATTACAACTGTGCAATTCATGGTAGACTCAAGCCCTTAGGAGGATACAAGATTAATTAATAGTAACTAGTAATTGAGCTTGAGAAATAAAGGTTATATAATTAAAAGGTACAGCCCTCACATGGGTTCAAGAATTACCCAGGCATTATCAGCATTCAGAAGCAGCATAGGCTAACTACGGGATAGAGGACTGACCTCAGAACCCAAACTTGAGTTCATGTCCTGCCACTGACAGATTGGCCTAGTGACCTTGGGCAGATCATTTAATCTCTCAGTTCCTTAGGCAACTCTTTAAGACAGTGTGATATTTAACAATGTTGAATTAAAGTGAATTATTATGGCCTGTTTTAGTTGGTTCCCTCTTGGTGGCAGCTATCAATGGCCACTGATACATCTTCACTTTCCTTCCCACTCTCCCAGTTCTCTTTATATCTCTGCTGGAAGACTGCAGAAATCCCACCTCAGACAGGGGTCTAGAAATGACTGTCTTATGAGTCAACTTTCATCCCAAGCCATCCACCTGCTCTGGCTCAGTTAATGCCCTTCAGTCCTCAACAGCAGATAAAACTCAGTGGATCTTCCCAAGTGAACTAAAGTCTAGTCTCTAGAGTACTCAATACCCTAAACTACCCTCAACCAAAGGTCAGGACAAATAGAACTCACAGCACTATGAATAAATGAATGAAACACCAGAAACTGCAATGGTGGAGTTGCTTAGGAGGCCAAATTCTTTAACAAACTGCTGTCAATCAAAACCCTCAGAACTGTTGTTGTTCGTCCTTTGTTCTGGAAGTGGACCAATGACATCAGGAGGGTGATGTCTTGACTTGCAAGTGAATTGGATCTAAGTGAGGCAGGGCTGTGCAAAGTCATCAGCCTCACTCTCTCCTCCAGAGTCATCAGAGTGGCAAATGTCAGTGGCAAGACATAGGTCCATAGGTCAAGACAACTGGCAATGAACCCAAATGCTTTGGGAGACCTTGGCCTTTTTAAGCTAAGGTCTTTCCCAAGTCTCAGTTTGTCTGAGGCAACACCCATATAGTAATTAAAGGCTAGGTAACAATTGAGGCAAAAGATGGCCTACTTTGCCTTCACAAAAGTATTGCTATGGAAGGGGAAGACCTCAGAGTTTCTGGCCAGGATAGAAACAGTTGTTATTCACACTCAGTCTGAGTCATCAAAACCCAATGAGCAAGTGAGGCTTGGGCTGGAACTTCTTGTTGGCCAATCAGTGAAAGCCAGAGTGATTTGGGTTTAAAAGGTCTGGAGAAACCATCAGCTCACTGAGAGGGGACTAGTACATGATAATCATTGAGTATGGGGTGGGGGGAGGGTGAAGAGGGAAGGGAGGGCTCCCTACCAGCGAGTATCTCCCTGAACCTCTTTCAGGTTGGAGAAAGTTACCAACCCACCCATCAACAACCTTCAGTAATAATTACTACACAATGCACAAGTGTTTATTTGTTAATTTGTATGTGTTTCTGTATTTTACACACAAAATTGAATTTGATTCCTTCACTTTCACTGCATTTTAAGTACACTGCCACCAGGTGGTGATAGGAAGTTATAGCAGCCCAAGAAATGATTTTTTTTTCCAGGATTTTAAGGTTCCACCCCATCATCCAGTCCCCCCCTACCTAACAAACACAGATTTATAGCCAAGGATTTTCAAGGGTTTTTTCCCTATGGGAAAAAAAGATGTATCTCTTTATTCAAACTGACAAAATCAAGGAAACTTTAGCCCAACACAATTTTAGAGATTCTTTAAATCATTAACAAAATGCCTAAGGTACAAATATCTCTATCTTTCATCAGTAATTCTTGACTATTCCTTTAATCACTTGTGCCGACCTTCAATGTTACCCTTAATTTTAAATTGGTAACAAATAGCTTCTAGCAGTTTATCTTCAACTTCTAAGCTTATCACTTTCCTTTTTCTAACTGCTCTTTCTGATGGTATAAAGAAAAGCATCTGTTTCCTTCTGAACTGAACTGCTACCTCCAGCTAGAAACTTTTTTCTCTCTTTTATAATTGCTCTCCTTATGTCTTTGTGGTTCCATAGGCTTAACTCTGGCAGGGCTGGTGCTTCGGATTTGGGATTATAATGAAATAAGACTATCTAACAGTTAAGAAGGGTAGTTAAGTGGTGCAGTGGATAAAGTTGGGCCTAGAATCAGAAAAATTCATCTTCATGAGTTTAATTCTGGCCTCAGACACTTACTAGCTGTGTTACTCTGGCCTGGGCAAGTCACTTGATCCTGTTTGCCAAATTTCCTCATCTTCAAAATGAACTAGAGAAGATAATGGCAAACCACTCCTGTGTCTTTGCCATGAAAACCCAAAATGGGGTCATGAAGAGTCGGACTAAATGACTTGACTGAACAACAATTAAGAACATAATATTTAGCTATAGCATGGAGAGTTTACTCAGCAAGGTTATAACGCTGGTTCAGGTAGGCATCCCCGATCTCCCATCTTCATATGGAAATGTCTAGTTAGCAGGGTGTGTAGGATGTGGTGATTCACACTTGAATGTAATATCTACCAAGTTTAAAAGCACATTGATTCCTTGTGAGCTGACCCTTTTATGCCTAAGGTAATGGGAAAGCCTGTCAAGGGCTAAAACTTAATCTCTCTGAATCAATCAAACCAGAAGGAAAGTTTCCCTGCCTTTTAGGAGTGGAAAAAAAAGGACTATCCAGGCTTACATGTCAGGGCCTTAGTAGGTATTACTTCCTTCTACAATCCTTAAGACAAAATTCCATCTCTTTCTAGTTTTCTCCTTGGTCTATAGAACTACAGATGTCTGGATGCTTGGAACAAACAAACAAACAAAAAACCCTTCCCTTCTGTTCTTTCTCTGGAGTTAATTAGCAATTTGCATAAAATAATTGAGGTTAATTAATTAACAAACTCATGACCACATTCCCCTAGCAATAAGTGAACAAATGGCTTCAACACTGGATTAGGGTTTGTGCTTTTAGTTTTGGGTCTGTATCTTTGTAAGGAACTCCTAGTGTAGTGACTCTATTTGCCATTTGAAGAATTCCTATTATCCAAACTGTTATATGAAATTGGACTCCAACTCATTGAGTTAGTACATTAATGCGTTTTCCATGGACAGACACTACCAATGCACGATGAACTGGGCCCAGGAGCCATCAGGAGGGAAAGAACAGACACTGAGGAAATTGGTCAGCACTTTAATGACCCAGAGTTTCTCTCTGAAACAAAGGTTAATCTGCTCAACATCATTATTTTTATGATAATCTTATATGGCTGAAAACAATAGAATACCAATGTCTCCAGTCATTTAAAGTTGCAGATCAACCTAAGGGCAGTAGAGAGATGTATAGTGGGTGTGATTAGGCTGCTACATGTTATCGATGAAAAATTGTGCAATGTAGTTTAAGATATTGGATCTATGTATATAATGCATATTTATATAAAGGAAAAAAAGGTAGGCTGATCACGTACTAAGTGCAGATCAAGGGAAACAATTAATAGGCAACCCTTGTACTAGCCTGGTCTCCATGTAATAGCAAGAGATCTAAAAAAAAAGTCCTCAGTACATTGGGTAACTCCACGAGGAAGGATTTACTTGAGGACATAAAGAAGAGTTGAATAGAAGAAGAAGTCATGGATGGTTTGTGATCTAAATTATGGGAAGGAATATCTACATTGATAATAATATCAAAAGTGTCAAAGATTATCCGTGTTTAACAATGGAGTAACAAGTTCTATTTTTTTTTTTACTAGAAATGGTATAAAGTAGAACTTAATTTTTCTTTTCCCCAAAATGCCTTTTGTCTTTGGTAGTGCTAAATGGGGATGATACTTCTATAATGAAATTCACTTTTTAAGATGCTTTTTATGTAAACTATCAACATCATCATACTTCTAGGTCTTATCTACTGAGATTTGGTGAATAATTATATCTATACATTTATGATTTTACAGGCTTTATACCTCTTACCTTGTCTTCCCACTTCTTCCTACCCCAGCAACGATTTTACGTTTTTCTGTAAGCATACTTCTGGAGTCCCTTGAAGCATATGCTATTATTGGTACCCAATAAACGGTGCAATCAATTTATTATAAATTGGAGCCAGTAGCATCAGTTAGGTACTTTTCCTTTTAAGTTTATATTACTAAACTCTATGCACTGTTTTTATTGTTGTTAGTTGTTACAGTTGTGTCCAACTCTTTATGACCCCATTTGGGGTTTTCTTGGCAAAGATACTGGAGTGCTTTGCTGTTTCTTTCTCCAGCTCATTTTACAGATGAGGAAACTGAGGCAAACACAGTTCAGTGAGTTGCCCAGGGTCATATACAAGTAAGTGTCTGAGCCCAGATTTGAACTCAGAAAGATGAGTCCTCCTTAATACAGGTCTGGCACTCTTCATTGTGCCACCTATCTGCCTTCTATATGCACTACTAACAACTAAATATTTTCCTTTACAAAGTCACTATTACAATTATTATTCATCTCAGCAAAGGGAAAGAGGACTATGTGATATGACTCCTTGGATATATATTATGAGTCCTGAACTGCAGCCTGAAAAGAGTGAACTTAGGCTTTGACATACCTCACCAACATTTAATTACTCTCTAATTGTTTCATTAATATTTCTCATCCCTTAAATTTTGTTCTCTTCAGTTCTGGGTCCATTTTGCTGACAATTTACATCATCGATCCTGGACAGACAGAGAAAAGGAAAGGAGAGAGAGAGAGACAGAGAGAGAGAGAGAGAGAGAGAGAGAGAGAGAGAGAGAGAGAGAGAATATCTAAATACAGATAAATATATTTATATATTTTGTACTAATGGCCAAATTCTACGGATGGACACTGGGCATTTTGTTCACTTGTCTCTGCCTGTTTGATTAGCTAAGACAAATTCTAAGGAAGGCAAGAAAGTAAATCTTCTCTGAATTTTATTTCTAGGGCCACTTTTATGTACACATGGAATAAGACATTGCCAACATAGCTAATTTCAGGAGTTCCAGGAGATCCGTCTCATGATAAGGGGGAAAAAATTCCCCTCCTGGACTTGTCTGAAATTCCAAATTAGATATTCATTTGTCTGCTTCCTGTTAAAATACAAATATTCCTGGGAAATTTAACACTTTGGGCCTTATCAGTCATTTAGACTATAGTGTAAATGAGTTTATAGGTTCCTTTCCTAGCTAAGCACTGGGGATACAGATACAAAAAAGGACATTCCCTGCCTTCAAGGAGCTTTCAGTCTAATGGATGAAGACAATACACAGAAGAAAGCTGAAAAAAAAAGCTGAAAAGGTTGGAAAGATCCTCACCACTGGAATTCCTTCCTCTGCTTGGCCTCCATTCAGGATGTATTCCCCAGCACCACAGATCATGTATCTCATACGAGCATATGCCTCCCTATTTTATACTTTGCTTGATATGAATAATCAGTGGATCATTGAATAGTTCTGCCCATAGTATATGCATGTTATGCATATGTATGTATATTATGCATGCAGTCTGTGATATCTAATTAAATTAGCAACTATCTGTATCTTTACTATAGGACAAACATAGAGCAAACATATAACACAAACAGAGAGTGTTCATTGTTAGAGAATAAACAAGTCCTACAAATTGTGTTCCACCTTTAGGAAGAAATGCCAATTTTCCTCTACAGGCAAATCTTTCATTTCAGAAAGGTTGAATCAGATGGAACTTAAAAAAAGAAATTACAGCTGTTTAAATTTAGAATGCTGAACAAAGTCCAATCCAAGAATATTTCCTGGCTCTGGGCCCAAAGCATTTTCATTTGATTGTGAATTAGAAAAATTTTCATTCACTCTAAATACTTGCCTCTCCATATTTTTCCTTCTGAGACAGGCAAACAAGTACCTGAAACATATTGGCTTCAATACCGCTCTAGTCATATTAGGATCTATTTTATTATTCCCTTAGGATAAATCTTATTATTATAATGATTCAGATATATCCCAGAAGCATAATAGTGATAATAAATTGACTTGTAAGACCTGACATAACATACTAGATTATAAGATAGATGCTAGTCCTGTATCACCAATCAGTATAATAAAAAGATTTCTATTAGGATTTTTTCCCCACTTAAGTTATTCTTATACTTCCTAACAAATTTTTCAATGAGGTTTTGGATTTAAAAAAAATATTTTCCTATATAATTTTTCCTCTTTTATATCTTCATTTTTCTCTTCCTTACTCTTTTTAGAGGCCATTATTACTTTAAAAAAGAAGAGAGATTGCCTTATTTCTTCTTCCTTGGAATTTTAAAATTATTTTTGAAGAACTACCTGCTATCACATCCAAAATTACATCCATTAGTGGAAGCCACCCTCTTCAAGTCCCAGCATTCCTTCAATATTTTGCCATATTCTCATCATTCAAGCCACTCTTTTTATGTCCCCATAATCAATATGATTTTCTCATTCCAAAATTAATCCCTTTAGCCCTCCATACCACCTATGCAATCCTACCTATATTTGAAGGCCATCTCTTCTATCAAACCTGCTTCAACTATTTCGGTATCAGAGATCTCTTTCTTCTCTGAACTCTTGTGGTACTGAATTGCATACTGTCTTACATTGCTATCTAATAATTCATATTATATGCCTCCCCTAAAAGACCACAAACTCTTTAAAGGCAAGAACTGTCATTATGGTTTTCCAGTAGATTATGTAAACCTAGTATAGTGCTGGGCATGTAATAAAGAGGTAATGCTCTATTAAAAGAATGTTGTAACTGTAGTCAGCAGAGACCTGGGTTTGAATCATGGGTCCCATATATACTATTTGTGGGCCATAGGCATATAATTTTACCTCTTTATCTCATAGGGATATTATGATGATCAAACAGCATCATTTATAAAGTGTTATATAAATGTCAGATATTACTATTACTTAATAATAATAATAATTTTTGGCTTAAAGATATATCTTACCTACTTGGTGCTGGTGATGTCCATTATTTCACCCAATTTCTTTGTTGTTCAGTTGTTTCAGTTATGTCTGACTCTTCAAGATGCCATTTGGTATTTTCTTGGCAAAGATACTGAAGTGGTTTGCCATTTCCTTCTCCAGCTCATTTTACAGATGAGAAAACTGAGGCAAACAGAGTTAAGTGACTTGACAAGGTTCACACAGCTACTAAGTGTCTGAGGCCAAATTTGAACTCAGGAGGATGAGCTTTTCTGATTCCAGGCCCGGCACTCTATCCACAGCCCAAGTTCTAGGCATTACCCAATACTGGTTGAATCAGATATTCAGAAGAAAATTATTCAGTACTTGCAACAATAGGTCAAAGACCAATAAACCAGGGGCTATCTGGATTTTTTTTCCCAGTGACCCACCAAAGGGAAGTGCTTTTCTGCCTGTCCACTACAGTACCAAATTATGAACTAGCTCGATCTTTTTGCAGCTTTCCTCTTTTTTCCCCAAATCTACTCACGTGCTGCAGAGAAGCAGTCAGCTAAAAACTACTTCATGCCAAGATATTAGTCACCCTTCCCAAGTGTGCTTCCATTTTGAGAGAGAGCCAATGAAGAAGACAATGGTTAGTACAACAAAACAATTTCCTATGATAAAGTATCAAGTATACACACCATGTAGACAGCTGCTGCTTCTGCCCCTGATCCTAAGTATAACCCAGACTTCTAGAGCAAGCATATGTTAAGTATGAAGTCTAATGTGTTTCTCAAAAGAATCATGTTATATGACTTTATGGCATTATTTTAAATTAAAATTTTATACATGATTATGTATTCATATCCTCTTTTTTCAGAATCTTGCTATGATTTTCTCAACATTTTCATGCTTCCTTCCAAACCTATACTTTTCCTTGATTCCATCCACTTCCAATTCCATAATCCACTCCTGAATAAAACTGAGTTTATTTCTGAGATATATCTAAAGGCTAGCAAATGTCATACTTTGTAAATCATATTAATGCTAGACCACAAGCTCATGAGGCTAGATATAGTGTCTTCTATCTCTCCCGGTACCTTACATAGTGCTCTGCATATTGCATTTAAATATTTGTTGGATGGATGGATGGATGGATGGATGGATGGATGGATGGATGGGTGAATGGATGGAAGATGGATGGATTTTAAAAAGAGAATCATAGAATTTCAGAGTTGGAAGGGACAGAATCATGGCATTTCAGGAAGAGACCCTTGTGGCCATCTAGTCCACTCTATATATATGAAAAAAAATCCCCTCTACAACCAAACTGAGAAGGATCACCCCTATATGATGAGCAGTCAACAAGTGTTCAGCCAGTCTTTTCTTGAAAGCCTTAAATGAAGGGCAAACCACCACCTCTTGACGTAGCTCATTCTATTTTTGGAATACCCTAATTGTTGGGAAGCATTTCTGGACATCAAGCCTAAAATTATCCCTTATTAACTTACATTCATTGCTCCTAATTCTTCCATTTGAGGCCAAGAAGAACAACTCTATCTCTCTTCCACATACTGACCTCTCAAATTCTGGAAGATAGTGCTCATGTCAACTAATATGGAAATATGTTTGGCATGATTGAGCATGTATAACTTATATCAAAATGTTCCATCCCAGGGAAGAGGCAAGAGAGGGAGAGAATTTGTAACTCCATGTATTTTAAAATGAATGTTAAAATTGTTTTTACATGCAATTGGGAAAAAATAAAATATTATTTAAAAAAAAAAGATATTACTCATGTCCTATTCCACTTTATGCCCCTTCGTTAAAAAAACAAAAACAACAACAAAAAAACCTTCTCTTTCCAGAGGCAGTTAAATGTTTTAGGTGTTGAACTCGAGTAGAAAAAGGTCCTGCAGGCTACATATTGGCTACAAATTAACATTATTTATGTTGTATTTTTATTTATTTTGTTAAACATTTCCCAATTACATTTTAATCTGTTTTAGCTACATTCAGGTTTTGGCAGGCAGAGTTTGATAACTCTGAGAGTAGATAGAACACTAGACCTGGAGTCAGGACAGGTCTGATAATAATAACTCCTACCTTAAAGGTCTGTTGTGAGGATCCAATGACATAACATACATAAAGCACTTTGCAAATGTTAAAGAGCAATATATAGGTTTCTGTTGTTTTTCAGTCGTTTCAGTTGTGAACAACTCTTCATGACCCCATTTGGGGCTTTCTTGGCAAAGATACTGCAGTGGTTTGTCATTTCCTTCTCCAACTAATTTTATAGATGAAGATACTGAGGCAAACAAGATTAAATGGCTTGCCCAGGGTCACATAGCTGGTAAGCATCTAGGGCCAGATTTGAACTCAGGTTCTCCTGACTCCAGGACCAGCTCTCTATCCATTGCACCACCTAGCTGCCATCCTTTACATCTTAGTATCCTTGAAAACTCTCTGACATTATAGAAGTTATAGAACATTTGTATTGGTAGAGGGAATTTCCTCCCTAAGAGTTTACCATACTGATGAAATCAAAAGTCTGGTTGAAAAGGGTACATATAGAGCAAGTAACACACATAAGTTTCTCTCAGTCTCTTTAATACAATTTTACAGAATAGCTTTGTTGAACTCCTCTTTCAACATGCAGTGAAAATGTGTGTAATCCTTCATTGAACCTGTGATTATCTGCCTAGCCCTAGGTAATTTGTGTGTGAAGGACAGTAACCATGTAGACTTACATGCAAATATTCAGTCATACACCTATTGAGAAAGACCTGCATCTGGGAATGTGATATAGACAAAACATCCAATAATAGACTGAAATATGTGAATTTTCTTTTGGTCTATGTTGCTACTTTGGAGATATAGCCCCAGCATGGTGACAGCTTCCATCATTCTAAATGTTGAAATGGTAATTTATTTAATTATCACCCCAAGATGAATTTCACATTGGCCTAATAATAAGTAGAGTCAATGAGAGATGTCTTCCACTCAACCAAAATATCAATTACCTATTGTGTATAAAACATTGTGTTTTCTTGGTTATTGGCACTTATGATCTTCACTATCAGGTACTTATTTGGCACCCAGAGAGTCACACAGTGAATCAGATAATTAGGGATATGCATAGGGATAGAGACTAGACCTCTGATTTTATTGGTATGGGGAATCCTCATAAGGACGAACTCTCTGCCCGTGTAGGTTGGTATCAATGCATATTATTAGACTTAGAGTATGGTATACTGGAAAGAATATTGAATCTGGAGCTAGGGAAGATGGATTCAAATCCAACTTCTGAGGCTTACTTCCTACGTGACCCTGACAAGTCACCTAAACTTGCCTGGACATCCATTTCCTCATCTGTAAAATGAGAGGGCTGGATAATTTTTAGGTCTCTTTGAGTTCTAGATCTTATGAACTTATATATTAATCTATCCTGAATTTCTGAAGGAAAAAAGAATCAGTCATAAGACCCATAAAATCAGACAACGTGTTTTGTACAATACTGATTTGTAACCTGCTAAAGAAAATGATCACAGAGTGAGTCTTCCTTTACTCTAGTGGAAATTGTCTATATTATAACTATATATTTGAGAGTTGTTATCTTGGTTTTGATTTTTTGCTGTTGTTTAATTTTACTTTTAGCTCCATAAGTGATAATATTCTAAGGGGCTATATTAAGGAAATGGGCATTGGGAGTTACAAGTTGGAAAAGACAGTCATCAGAGATAAGCTGGAGACTTAGATGGAGAGGATTACCCGAGCCCTTTTCATTCTTTGAGCTCAGGACCTATCAGTAAGTGAGCTAAGAGCTAGAGGTGTCAGTCTCTCAGAAAGGAGTCAGTAACTTAGTGGAACATACAACTACATGGACTTTGAAAGGTGAAAAGAAAGTCAATTGGTTACAGATCTTCACAAAGACTACTCATGATGAAATCAAGCTCATTTTCTTGAGTCCCATCAAGGCGTAAGGTCTGTAAAGAGAAAATGGGCCTAGCAGTACCTAGGTAGCCCAGTGGATCATTTCCTAGACTTGGACTCAGGCAGAACTGAATTCAAATATAAACTCATACACTTACTAGCATTGTGATCCTGGGCAAGTCACTTGACCACTGTTTGCCTTAGTTTCCTCATCTGTAAAATGGAAATGTTAATAGTATCTATGTCCCAGAGTTGTCGTAAGAATAAAATTAGATAATATTGTAAAGCACTTAGTATAGTATCTAGCACTTAGTAGACACTTAATAAATGCTTATTAAATCTAAGTCTAGATGATAACACAGTGTATGGAGTGAAGAGACCATGTTTTGCCAAAAAAAAGATAAAACCAGCTTTAATAACCAATTAGTGAATTTATTTCAGGCAAATCAACAGGACAGATAAGTAAAGGTCTTAGAAACATAAGACTTCCAAAGAACCAGAACCAGAGAAATCAAGTCTTTTAGGGATTTGAAGGAGGTAGCTATAAAGTACTTGACTGAATCCATAGAGAAAAATGCATCATGGTTAAGCAGAGAAATACCTTTTTTCCCCAGGGAATCAAGGGCCAAGATAGGATAGCTAGGGTTCCAGTATCTTAGAGTACTCCAGTTAGGATGAGAGATATGGCTCTGTGGTCTTTGCCTAATAGTCCAAAGTCAATGAGAGAACTCTGTAGACACCAGACAGGGAAAGGTCATCCTTAAAAACTCTGGGGTTCTGTACCTGGAGTTAAAGATAGGAAACCAGATTATAAAAGGACTGAGAATATTTAGAAGCCATGCCAGCTCAAATTTACAGCAACTAAGAACCTGGGAGTTTGGACTACCATCCATCCTAGATAAAATTATCACTAGCTAGCTTCTGGAAGAAAAGTGTGGTGGAATGCAAAAAGCTATTTGGAGTCAGAGGACCGGGGTTCAAATCCCAGCTGTCATTTACTAACCATGAAATACTGAACAGTTCAAAACCTCTCTGGACCTCAATGTACTCATCTATAAAATAAAGAGGTCAGACTAGATCAATTCAAAAGTCCCTTCCCCATTCTAAACATATGCTCTAAAAGAGAAATTCTAATTTTTTGTGTGTATCATGGACCCCTTAGACAGACTGCTGAAACCTATGGACTTAGAGTAATGTTTTTTTTTTAAATTTAATAAAATGAAATACATAGAATTACAAAAGAATTGCAATGAAATACATTTATCAATGTATTTACACACACACACACATACACAGAATTCACAGATTCTAAGTTCAGAACTCCTATTCTAGAACCAAAAGAATGGGTCCTCTCAGGAAATGAGGGAAAGCTAAGGAAGTTCAAAGCCTTGTTGCCAACCACATTTGCAGAAAGACTGGAGTTAAACTCTATTCTGAGTTTGCACTTTCCCTTTTGGTCTGTCATATTAATCCACTATATTTTTCCTGCAGCTATTAAGTGGGGGGGGGGGGGGGGAGGAGAGGAGAGGAAGAGTGAAAAAAGATCATGTGTTTATGTCAAATATGATCCAGTAGCAGAATTTAGAAAACAGGACATATCCTGCTCCAGAGGCTTAGCTGGATGAATGAAACCCAAGATAAAAGAAAGAATGATGGCAGACATTATCATGAAGACAATGTGCTGACCCTCTGAAAGCTTTAAAAAGAAAATAAAGAGAGCCAGAGCCAGAGTGTAAGGGGCAGCATTGGAAGCTTGCCCAGAACTAAGATGTCCCATGTAAACATTTTCAAGAGACAGAGTTTCTGGGTAAATTATTATCAGTTTTATCAACCACTGCTAGCAAGTAGATTAACCAAAAGAACTCATTTGTACTCTCCATGACCAAAGAGATGCTACTTGTGAAACTTTCAATACTTACAAAGCCTTTAGAAAAGGAGGTGCATCTGAGGGTGGAAATCAACTCTGAATGGTTAACAAATAATGAGAAGAATGAATATTGTAATGAGAGGTGGGTTTATTCTAATGAGAGGCTAGGGGACATGACTCCTATCTCTCAGTTTTGGTCAAAGAGTACCATTTCACCAGTCTGACAAAAAGCTTGTCTGAGTAAAACACAATGGGCCAGAATCCATCAATTTACCTAAACTAAAATTTCTTTGCCTTTTGAACAGATTTAAGTTTTCCCTCTTATTATCAGCCCTGCACTTCAAAGACTGCCTTAATAACCTACAGGGGCTGATTTCTGAATTAGGAATAGAAAAGGGGGAAAAACCCTTGGTCCTAATTCAATAATTAGTTACTAATATAAGAGAGAAATAATCATTTCTCTCAAGGAATATTAGCCCTTTGGAACCACAATAGTTCAAAAACATAGAAGGCATTTGATAAATGATGTTAACTAAGAAATTTAATGTCACTTTAATTTGAACTTGATAATTATTTGAATTATTTTCCAGGTGATTTATTTATGTATGAAAAAGGAATTTGGAAAACTGATAGCCAGTATGTGGTATTGTGATATTCTGATTGACAATGCACAGTACTCTTATTCTATTAGTTTAATTTAAACAAACCAAAAATGCAATAGGTGTAAGAAGTGTTTCCTTATTCTGGGTTTTCTAAATCTGTAACTTTTATCAGACATTCAAATTATGCTATAAAAAAGATCACAAATAAAAATGCTTGTAATTGATAAGATTGAAGCAAAGAAATACAACCTCACTCTGTAGTTTGATGCTTTTTAGACAGTTTTCTTGAAAGTCTAGCATGTTTAAAATCATTCTGCTTCTAGCATAATGGACTTTGTGATTTGAGAAAGCAATTGAAATTATACATGGGGGTAATTTTTTTTTCTTGCTATCTGGTCAAAAAAAGCAACTATAATTTTTCTCTTTAGGAACAATCTGGTGATTCCATCTTCAAAGCTGTTATTTACATATCAACAGCTTTGTTCAGCTCCCTTGTTCTTTGGCCAAGTGTGAAATTACAATGAAAACTAGAGAACAGGGTGGCACCCAAAAAAGTCAGATCCAAAATCCAAGAAAAGAGTAAATAAGATTATGAGAAATAAACAATGTTTCACAGGGCACATATATTGCCTTTATTTTTTATCATCATACTCTTTCTTTACAATACTTTGGATCTTTTAAATGTGTGGTCTTTTCTCCATACCGATTTGAGTCTCTGTGACTTGAAAAATGTACATTAGACTTGCTTCATGTTGAATGAGATAGAATTAACCATCTCTAGTTGACTGATTTCTTAACCCAATATCCTTGGAAATCATAAATGTAAATTGATGATCGTGCACCTTTGTTCCAATTGTTAGCAATCCCCATCCAAAATCCAACAAAATTGCTTTACATCTATTTTGCATTGTTATCCATTTTGTGTCCCTTCCAGTAGAATGTAAGCTGCTTGAGGTCAAGGACTATTTTTTTCTAATGTACATTCCCATTACATAGCACAAGGCCTGGAGTAGAGGAGCTGCTAAATACATGCTTGTTGAATTAAATTTAATTGAATTTTCATAGTCTGATTGATTGACCATCAAATCTGGAAGGAAAAGAAAAATTTTGTAATAGTTTTATTTTTTTTGATTTGTTATACTAACTTTGTCCTAACTTCTACTGAGGCCCTACTCTAATTTTTCTGTTTAGCATTGAGATTACCATTGCTTTTCCAAAGCAGGCCCTCATCACCTCTTGCCTAGATTATGGTAATATCCTTTTAATTGGTCTTCTTGCCTTAGGTCTCTCCTCTTTCCATAATCCTCCACACAGCTGCTAAAATAGTTTTTCTATTTGACCATGTCACTTCTCTGTTCAATAAACTCCAGTGGCTCCCTATTACCTCTAACGGGCATTTAAAAGCTCTTTTGCAACCTGGTTCTAACCTATTCTTCCATTCTTATTACACAGTACTCCCTTTCACACACCTACAGATAGGGCAATTGGTTTCCTTACTGTTCTTCACATATAACACTCCATCTCTTCTCCCTGTGTCTTTGAATAGCCTGTCCCTTATTCTTCAAACACACTCCTTCTTCCCCTCTGTCTCTTTAGAATCTCTAGTTTCCTTCAAAGTTCAGCTCAAATATCATTATATAAATGAGGGTTTTCATGATTCCCCCAGCTGTTAATGCCTACCTCCCCAATTCGCCTTGAAAATGTAGTTATATGAATATGTATTTCTTCCCTCAATAGAATGTAAACCCCTTTAGGACAGAGTTAATTAATTTAATTTTTGTATTTGTGTCCCCACCATCTAGAACATTTCCTGGCACATAAGCGCTTTAAAATGTTCATTGACTCACTGTCACAGTGGGTACCTTAAAAACGATTATTGATTCATTGATTGATTGATTGATTCTCAGAGGCTATACCAGCAAACTACAAGCTCTGACAAGTCCTATCAAGCTTCAGTACAGGCCCAGTGATGACCAGCCTAAGTTCAGAGAAGTTCCCACGTGAAAGTTCATCACCATGTCGAGTAGCGGCCAAGTAGAAAACTCTGTAAGATCAACTATTAAGGTCTGGAAGTTATTAGCTACATCAGTACAGAGAGCAGCAATACTAATAAAATCATCACTTCTACAAATATTAAAGCATCTTTCTCCAAAAGAACCCTAATGCATTCCTATGGTTTATCCTTACAAAACTAATCTTCTATCCCAAGTGTTTTGGGCAGGGGCCCTTGGTCACTTTTGCTCATCAGAGAAGGCATCTCGGTGGCACAATGGGTAGAGTGATAGACTTGGATCCAGGAAGACCTGAGTTTTAATATGCATCAGACACTTACTAGCTGAGTGACCCTGAACTAGTCACTTGATCTCTCTCAGCCTCAGCTTCCTCATCTATAGGATGAGGATAAAAATAGTGCCTGCCTCACAGGTTTGTTGTGAGGATTTAATGAGATAGCATATGTAAAGTACTTTGCAACCTTTAAAGCACTATATAAATGCAAGTTGGGTTTTTTTTATGGTTGTTGTTGTTATTAGAAAGAAACATGTAATATCCCTGAAAGATTCAGGTACCTGAGGAAAATGCTATTGGGCCTTTCTGTGATGCACATACTCCAGAGAAAGCTAGGGAGCTAGTAGATAAAGCCCTAGACATGGAGTCTGAAAGATTTCAGTTCAAATCTGGCCCAAAACACTTACTAGCTGCATGACTTTGGGCTAGTCACTTAACCTCTATCTGTCTCAGTTTCCTCAACTGTAAAATGAGGATGACAATAGCACCTTCCCCCGAGAGTTAAAAGGATCAGGTAAGATAATAGTTGTAAAGCATTTAGCACAATAGGTGCTTAATAAATGGTCATTTCCTTTCTCCCTTGTGCCCCTGACCCTAACTTCCCCTCCGGTTCCATTTATGGATATGCTTTGCCCTTGTAGTTTGCTTTGTATTTACATGAACAACCAATTGGGTTATATTTCCGAGAGCAACAATTTTTCCAGATGGTGGTTTTGTTTTTTGTTTTTTGTTTTTTGTTTTTGTTTTGTTTTGTTTTTATGGGCAGAAAACAGACCCATTATACTTCAGTGGGTTCTACAGATACTATGATTTCTCTTCATAAAAATTAGAGAAAAATGTATTTATAGTAGGAATATTCAGAACCTAAATAATAATCTCACTGACTAGAACCTTTTGGGCAGAAGGAGTCACATCTGAAATCAAAAGCCAGATGTCTTTTTTTAAAGCTAGGAAAGTAAGTCTAGAACCTGGGGTGAATAGTAGTTGGATGACACACTAGAAAATATTTCATGTACTCTCCATTCTTCCTTAATTCTATTGGTTTTCTTGAGACATCATATTGGGAAGAACATTGAGTTCTATGTTACAAACTAGTATGCTCACCATTTGGGATCAGGAGAAGTAACAAGGAACCAGTAGCACTGGGAGATAGCATCCTTGGTAATAATGGAGAGGATAAATGTATATTTTCCATTGAGACATAGCTTTTTGATATATCTGATGATTTGTTAGTGTTTTCACAATTTCTGTTAAATAACCAAAAGAACCAAAAACATAGAAGGAAAGTTAATAGTGTTTTTAAAAACCAGGAATAAGAAAACTGCAGAGGTTCAATTTTCAGGTAGAGAAGGGGCTGTTAGGTGGCACAGCAGATAGAGCACCTGACCTAGAGTCAGGAAAACATAGGTTCAAATCCAGCCTCAGATACTTAGTAGCTGAGTGACCCTGGGCAAGTCACTTAACCTCTGTTTTCCTCAGTTTCAACATCTGTAAAATGAGGTTAATAATAGCACTTACCTCCCAGGGTTGTTGTGAGGATCAAATGAGATAATAATTATGAAGAGCTTAGCACAGTACCTGGCACAGAGTAAGCTCTATATAAATGTTGGCCATTGTTATTGTTGTTGTGCGTATATATGCATATATACATAGTTATGTGTACTGAACAGGTGTCTCCCATCAAATAAGATGCTGTGGTCTATGAGCAAAGCAGAATTGAAGTAGCTCAAAAGAAACACAAGATGTACAAATTTAAAGAATCCACCCCAAATGTCCACATGGACTATTTGTACCCAACCTGTGGTAGAGTATTCTGAGCTCATATTGGTCTGATCAGCCACAGTCAACACACTGAAACTTTACTCTGATATAGTGGTGTCATTTTGGTCCTCTTCGAGAATGAAGGACAATAATCAACCATGCTCCCTTTTCACAAAACAATATTAAATATTAGTGGGGGGAAAAACTATTGCAATAATAACTCACATTTCAAGCAACCAAGCAACAAGCATTTACCAAAAAATCCCACTATCGTGCCAGGTCCTATGTTGGTCTCTGCAGATACAAAGATAAAAATTTACAAGTCCCTGACCTCAAGGAACTTGTTTTCTATCATGGGAAGATAAGTAAATATGAAACATACACATAATAAACACAAAGTGGTTTCAGGCTGACATTAACATGTTAGGTAGGAGATTAAGTCTTGAACTGAGCTTTGAGGGAAACTGGAGATTCTAAATAAAGTCACCTTCATTCATACAGGGAGTCAGTATTAGGTATTAGGACCTTTACAAAGACATAGAAATGGGATATGCAATGTTATGTATGAAAAAAAAAAAGCAAATAGGCCAGTTTGGCTGGAAGGTAGTTTATATTGAGCTAATATTTACAAACACTTTTCTCACAACAAACTTGTATGGGTGGTAGCTATGTATTATCTCAGTTTAATAGCTGATGAAATGAAGTTTTAGGAATGGTGCATGACTTGGCTACAATTGAATTAACTAGTAGGCATCAGACATGGGACCTTATTTTACAACTTCTGATTTCAAGGCCAGTGTTCTTAGCAAAAGTCATTGCAAACATTTTGTCCTATCAGGAGTCACAAATCTTAGTAGTGGATTTAGATGGTTCTAAATCCTTCATTACCAATTGTTAACAATTGTTTTCTCAATATTTCAGAGGATTTCTAATATAAAAAAACTCTAGTAATTAGACTTCACCTTTATGTAGAACCTTACAATTTAACATTTAAATCTGTGATTTTTCCAAACATTTGGCTTACTCCCTTCTTTCAGATCTCTTAGGAATCAATTACTGAAGGCCCTCAAAACTGTCGCACCTAATACAAACTCTTCCATTCATATATATTTAATCTAATCCAACTGCCCTTCTCATTTTTGTTTTTGTTAGCACCATTTCTATTTCCTCACATAGCACATTGGATATCATAGTGTTACAGTCTAAATGTGGTGGCCCCACTGGCATTAGTAGAAACAGAGAGCTTAGTATAGAAATGTTGACAGATCTTTTCCATTTTTCCTCTGTTTTGTTGCCTTCTTTCCAGTTTCATCCAAAAATGACCTCAGGATGACTTGGTTTAGTTAGGTCTTTCACCAAGTTTTCGGTCAGCCTTTCTTCTTTACCCTTTATGAGGTGACTTTACTCATAATCTTCTACCATGCTCCTCCATAGGATTTCCTATTTCTTGGCTACACACTTAATAAATTCATTGGAATTAATTAGCAAATTTACATTTTTACTTCATACTTAATTTGCTTCTATTTGCTAACCATTATTTTTATTAAGAAAAGAAAACTTTACTACTCTGTATATTCTAATAGCCAATTACATCCTACCAGTATATTCAGACCATGGATATTCAAAATATATTAATTCCTGCTGAATAGAATGCCATCCTAGGAGTGGATAAAAGGGAGGGTAGCTTACAAGCCTTTAAGAACTTAGGCTTTAAAACTCTTGCCCAAACCTTTTAGCTCTTGCCTCACTTCCAGTATGACCAACAGAGAGGAAGAACTTTACTGCAGAGATTCTTAACCAAAAGTCTATGAGCTGGGTTTTTTTTAATATTTTGATAAACATATTTTAATATAATTAGTTCCCTTTGTAATCTTGTGGTTTTTACTTTCTGCATTTAAAAACTTTATTCTGCAAAGGATCCATAAGCTTCAGCAGACTGCCAAAAGGGTCCATGACACCTAAAAGGTTAAGAACCCTGGCCCTAAAGGAATAACAAGAGGCCATTACAAATGAACTTCTATGTAGAATGGTATATCTTAAGATGTTAACATCAAACATGCAAGTCTGACCTTCCATCCTTGGGGGACGGGGTGTGGGGGGAGTCATCCCTTGTGACACTACATACCAAAGGAGGAATTTAGAAGAGATTAAATACAAAGGGTACTGTAGAACCATGTACAGGTTTCAAATAAACTAAGTTGTTGTTTCCTTTTGTTGAAATTCTGGTCAGTAAAATTCAAAAAGAGTTCCTCTTCTCTTCATTCAAAAGAGTCAACTTAGAAACGCCTTACCTTATGCTATCTTAGTTTTCATGAGTTCATTATCTAGATAATAAATCAGAGTCTTTAAAAATATGGCACTCTATCCCTGAAAGGAGCTTGATCCAGGAATTTTAATGCTGTCATAAAATTTTTATGTCCTCCGGGCGTCTGTGAAAAATACTCACTGCTATTTTTTAGGGTTTGTCCCCATTGATATTTTTTGTAGAATCTCAGCTGTGTGCTTATGAGTCTCCGTTCAATGCTAAAATTTTTAAGATTATATGTGGGCTCTGAGGCAATTATTTATTGTATTGGTAGAGAATTAGTCATATATTTAGTCAGGACCTTAGCATCTTGACTATTCCTGGCAGTTCTAGTCAAGTCACTAGCACTATAAGCTGTAGTGACTCCCCATTGCCACTAGGATCAAATACAATCTCCTTTGTTCATCTTTTGAGGCCCTTCACAGCCTGGCCCTAGAAAACCGTTCCAATCTTATTAAACATTACTCACCTTCCTATACTCTATGGTCTAGCCAAAGTGACTTTCTAGTCATACCTCGCACTCAACACCGTATCTCCCATCTCCAAACCTTTGTTTGGTTTGGTTCTCCCAGATGTCTAGAATGTATTCCCTTCTCATCTTTACCTCTTAAAAGCTCTTCTTTCCTCCAAGACTTAGTTTAATTTTTTTCCTTATGCCACAGATCCTAGTCCCTTCTCTCCTCAAATTGCTTGGTATAGCACCCCCTCTAGAAATCCCTTCCCAATTTTCACTTTGATTAGGCTCCCCAAGGAACAACTACCTCTAGGTCAAAGTATTCTGTCAGTCTATGTTCCTAAAACTATAGCTCCTAAGCCCCCACCAATTCGTTTATTTTGACAGTTGGTTGACACAATTAGTTCATAGCAAAGACATTTACTGAGATGGTCTCTTAAGAGGACATCCGCTCCCCTAGACTTGAGATGTACATTCGAATAACTACACATGGCATCAATGGGAAGAATTGGCACATGCATAGAGTAAACTACTAAGGAGGTGAAAATGTAGGACACACACATGGTCAAACAACTCATACTTCTGTCACTACAGGACCCTAATATCCTTTCTCTTGCCTACTGTTCCCCCCAAAGCACAGAATCTCTACTGGGCCATTCATTCACCTGGGCTCCCTGGCCCTGTTCTTCTCAACAATTAAGCTACAAGACTGGCTATCTTTTTGACTCACCAAGATTATGATTCTCAGATTGGTCACATACCTTGATAACTGGGGCTGCTCCCTGCTGCTTATGGTGAGTAGGTCTACTGTAAGACACCACTCAAGAGGGAAAGAGGAAAGAAAGAGAAATCCCATCTCTCCCTGGCTGCCTCTGGCAGATGCATGAGAAAGAAAAAAACAAACAAACATTTAATTAATTCCCTCTCAAAAGCAGAGTTCTCCCTCTAATATTGACTATCTCCTCCACCGTGAGAGCTCACACTTACTCAGAGCAGCCTCATAAACTGTTTCCTTCCATTCTAGAGTTACAAATTGGTCTTGCTCCTGAAAGGGCCATGAGGGACATGGCCAGTCCTTCTGTCATCCACTTACTCTCTGCTCTCAAATTCTATCAAGCTTGACTAGAGAACTTTATACCCCACATAGGGCAACAAAAGTATGGGCATTTCTTTGCAGTTTAAGATCTTAACACTTCCTTGTTCTTATTACTTGCCCCTTACATTCTGTGATTTCACTGACTAGTCTGGGGGTAAAATATTGCTCAAGGTGTTCTATCAACCTCCATAATCCCACTAGGCCTTTGTTTATTTGGTACATATTCTATATAAATTCATCTAGTAATAAATGCTTTTTGTTGTTCAGGCCATACAGGTTTTCTTGGCAAAGATATTGGAATGGTTTCCCATTTCCTTCTCCTGTGGATTGAGGTAAACAGAGCTTAAATGACCTATCCAGGATTACAACAGCTGGTAAGGCTGGATTTGAACTCAGGTCTTCCTGACTCCAGGCCCAGTGCTCTACCCACTGAGCCACTTAGCTGCCTCTAATGGATGCTTACTTATATACATATGGCAAGGATTGTTTCATTTTTTTGGCTTTATGTCCTCTGTGACCAAAACAGTGCCTGGTACATGATAGATGCTTAATAAATGCTCAATAGAGGGCAACTAGGTGGTGCAGTGGATAGAGCTCTGGCCTTGGAGTCAGGAGGACCTGAGTTCAAATTCGGTCTCAGACACATGACACTTATTAGCTGTGTGACCCTGGGCTTAACCCCAATTGCCTCACCAAAAAGCAAATAAATAAATAAATACTCAATGACTAATCAGTTTGGTTGATTAAATAATATAAATTTGTGGCAAGTCAAGTTCAATTGTCATTCTTCCATCAGTGTTCACCAGCATGGAAGCAGGAGCAGCATAGGAATGGCCTATCTTGTGGGTTTAGCAAGATGTAAATAGCAAAAGGACAAAGGAGCTGAGAATTCAAAGGAAGAAAACTGGTCAAAATTATGAAGACAAGAGTATGAAGGGAGGAAAAGCAAAATTAAAGAAAGGATGATGGATCAGGAGGACAGGAAGAAATGAAAAGGCTGGAGATTGTTGGGAGGAGGATAATATATCAATATGAACTATTTGCTTTCTCCCATATCGCTAATTTAGTATAAGATGGTCTTATCTACATTATTTGAACAGTTTTATATCAGCTACATCAACAACTATTACACACTCATTGGCTCGAGGAGATGTTGGAAGGAAAGTTATTATTTGTAACCTGTCATAGCTGTCTGAAGTATTTGGAGAGCTGACATGTGGAAGATAGATTAGACTTATTCTGCTAGGTCGCAGGGGACAAAATTCAGAGCAATCGATGCATGGAAGTTACAGAGAGGCAAGTTTAAGCTTGATGTTAGGAAAAGCTCCTCTAAAACTAGACTTATCCAAAAGTGGATTGAGACCTCTGAAAAGCAAAGAACAATCTCCATTCCTACTTCCTACATGAGGTGGTAGATTCGCAATCATGGAAGGTATGCAAAGGAAAATGTAAAGACCACCTGTCAACTATCTTGTCAAGGCTATTCTGGCTCTAGTTCAGATTTGACTTTTTATGGACTCTGAAGTTCCTTGCATCTCACAATTCTGTGTTATTATTTTGGTGGTAGTAGTTTTATATATTCTTAGTTTGAGTAATATGTCCCAGTACATCATGGGAGTAAACTGAAAAGTAATCAAGGTCACCTTAAACCAGGTCCTCGTCATCTCTCACCTAGACTATTACAATAGTAATAATCCTATTTAGTCTGCTCATCTCAAATCTTTTACCATTCTGTCCCATCCTACACATAGCTGCTGAAGTAATTTTCCTAAAGCATAGATCTGACCATAGGACTCCTCTATGCAACCAACTCTAGTGGCTTCCCATTGCTCCTAGGATAAAATATAAACTCCTCTATCATATATATATATATATATATATATGTATGTATAAATCTTACACAACTTGGCCCCAACCTATCCCTTCAGTTTCAGTACATATTCATTACTACTACCACCCCTTGCATGGTACTAA
Organism: Vombatus ursinus; assembly: GCF_900497805.2. Lineage (NCBI taxonomy): Eukaryota > Metazoa > Chordata > Mammalia > Diprotodontia > Vombatidae > Vombatus > Vombatus ursinus. The sequence continues at coordinate 95,010,124 of NW_020954590.1, forward strand.
TCCAAAAACCTAGGTCTCTCTGTTTTTCGCTCACTACACTCTATCTCTCATCCTTGTACCTTTGAAATAGTCATCTCCAATGCCTGCAATTCACTCCTTCCTTAGCTGTGCCTCATAGAGTGCCTTTCTTCCTTTAAGGTATACTTTAGGCACACACATCCCCACTACTAGTTCCTTCCCTCCCAAATTTCTATGTTTAACTATTTCATATATATTGGTATTTATTCACTTTATATTTATGTTGTATATATGTATGTACTTATTGTCTCCTCCGTTAGAATGTAATGTTCTTAAAAGCAGAGATTATTTCATTTTTGTATTAATATCGCCAACTCCAAGCTCAGTGTCGGGCATATGGTTGGAGCTTAATGTTGATTGGTTGATGATTAGCTGCCTAAACATCTAGGAAGTAGTCTATAAGGAATGACATATCATCCTTTTTCCTATGAAGTTTGGAATAGCATAGGGCTTGGAGTAGTCTTAGAGATGGAATTAATGGCAATGACTTCCCAGTCAAGTCAGTGAGAACATCATTTGCTCCAATTTGCCTCTGCTGACCTGCCTAGTTTCAAATCCACAAAACAAGACATCTTTCCCAGGGTAAGCTCATCACTTCTAAACTCATCACCACACTATTGATGCAAGCTTTGATTGACTCCATCTCCCTCAGCCTCCTCTCCCCTCTGTTTGGGAGGGCTGGGGGGTGGAGTACCAAACTCCTCCCACCTTCCTTTATGGAGGGGAGAAACTGAACTCAGATCACTGCACCTTGCATCTGCTACCCTACCTGTTTTCAACTCCACAGAACAAGCTGTCACTGGACAAGTGCCCCCTGTTTTCCCATCCCTCTCCTCTCCTCTCTTACCTACACTTTCCTGACTCCTTTTGTGTGTTATGTTCCCTATTAGATTGCAAACTCATTGAGGGCAGGGACTGTTTTTCTTGCCCTGGGTGTTTAGTATAGTGCCTAGCATGTCATTGGCACTTAATAAGTGTTTTAGATTGAACTGGACAAAAGAGGCACCAGAAGATGTCTGTAACTTATTGAGATGGGTGAGTGTTGAGTAGTAGTGATTAGGAGAAAGACATTACTCCCCATTACTTGCTCTAAGAATCTTATTGAGGGGGCAGTTAGGTGGCACAGTGGATAGAGCTGTGCCCTTGGAGTCAGAAGGACCTGAGTTCAAATCTGGCCTCAGATGCTTGACACTTACTCAGACTCTTGACCCTAGGCAAGTCACTTAACCCCAGGCAAGTCACTTAACCCCAATTGTCTCACCAAAAAAAGAAAGAAAGAAAGAAAGAAAGAAAGAAAGAAAGAAAGAAAGAAAGAAAGAAAGAAAGAAAGAAAGAAAGAAAGAAAGAAAGAAAGAAAGAAAGAAAGAAAAAAAGAAAAAAATACTTCGGGAAGAATTCAGGGCAGCTAGGTGGCGCAGTGGATAGAGCACTGGCCCTGAAATCAGAAGGACCTGAGTTCAAACCTGGCCTCAGATCAAACACTTGACACTAGCTGTGTGACCCCGGGCAAGTCACTTAACCCCAATTGCCTAAAAAAAAAAAAATGTAACTAATCCCCAGATGTCTACTGGGAAGACACAAAAAGGCCCAATCCTAAGTGTTCCTAGATATGACTAGAAGGATAAAGGAACTTCATTTAGGCAGGACAGCCCTTAAAAGAGTTTTGGTAGCTCAATTTGGATCATGTGATAATAGCTTAATAGATATAGAACTGGAAAGAACCCCATTCATTTTACATATGAAGAAAATTAGGTCCATAGAGGTTAGGTGACTTGCCCAAGGTCACTCAAGTAGCTAGCAGCAGAGTTGAGAACCTAATCTACTTCATCTGGCTTCAAAAGAAAACGTTCCACTGCACTATGCTGATAGTAAAATTTTATTTTGAAGAATTATAGAATTTCTGGCTCTCTAATCTAATGCCTTCCCTCTTTTTATAAATGAGGAAACTGAGACTCACAGAGGTCAAATGACTCACCCAAGACCACACACGCAATTAGTAAAAGTTCTTGCCAAATCAAGAAAGACATCCCATGGCTTCCTTTTGTTAATATTTAGAGCATATTAAATGAAGAGATCATGCAATGGTCAGATAGCTTGGAAAGTAACCATCCTCAGGAAATGCAAGGACCCACCAACCAATAACAATGACTAAATATGGTAGGAGAAACATCAGCTGGCCACATGGTAGTTAGCCAAGTCAATGAAGGGTGACCAGTGGAGGATGAGTAGACCATATAGATGACAAACATACCAACAGAAGCAAAACAGTTGCCAGCCACTTTACCTGGCAAAGGTAGGCACTTAATGAATGTTACTGACTGAAAGACTGTGAGTGCCCTTGAGAACCTCAAAGAAAGAGCATTAAACACCTGCCACTGCCAACATCACATAGTATTTCCTATTTGCTATTATTAAAATACTATTTTTGGTACTTTGGGTTGTCATGCTTATAAGTAAAAGAGTATTGAGTAGGAGTGAGGTAGGTTTTCCAACTTCCTACAGATAGTATTCTAAGACCTTTCATTCCACAATCACTTCTGCAGTCACAGTTAAATATTTTCAATGAAAAAATTTAAAAAAGGCAGTCTTTGAGTCTAATGTAGGACTTTCAGGGTGGGGGGGTATTATTCTTAATAGTAGCAAAGTTTTAGTAGTAAAATGTTAATCTATTTTAACATCTAATCTATTTTTCTTGGGAGGAAAGTGAGTCCCAGAAGGGTTGTGATCTGTTCTAATACCTGCATAGTACCTGGCACACTGTTGGCTTGTTGACTGACTGACAGAGGTCCTAGTGACAGACCTGAGACTCAAACCCAGATCTTCCTGGTCTCCTGGGTCTCAATCTAAGGTTTTTCCCCCTGTAGAACACTGAGTTTAAGGTCCTTTACTGATGGGGGATTCACAACTCATTTCAATACCCACTTTTCCTATAGCTTTTTGGCTTCTAAAGAGTGAGAAAATGTTGTCCTCTCAATGAGCTTACCATCCATAAGCCTAAATTTCACTGTAGCCACCATGTGATATGAATCAAGTCCTTTATGCTTCCATTTTCCCATTTCCTTATGCAGAAGTAGGCTTTATTAGGGTATGTTAGTGCAGTGGAAAGTTTTCTTTTGGAGTCAGATGAAGTAGAATCGGTCATACTATAATCATG
>NW_020954590.1:95013305-95017232 GCF_900497805.2 Vombatus ursinus
CCTCAGGTCTTTACTAGCTTTGTAACCCTGGACAACTCACTTAACCTCTCAGCCTCAGTTTCCTCATTTGTAAAATGGGGGTGATAATAATAGGACCTACCTCACAGGGTTATTGTGAGGAGAAAATGAGATTAGACATGTAAGGCACTTGGCAAACCTTAAATCTCTGCATAAATGTTAGCTAGCTATAATTATCATTATTATTAATAATGAGTACCCCTTCACACATGGATGACCATTCATCAAGAATTTTCTAGGTAAAAACTATGCTTTGGGTAAGGATTGGAAAAATGTTCCTTCCAACTGCAAATTTCTATGATCCCAGCCATTATAGGACTAGTGGGAAAACTAGAGAAAAAGCAAGATGCTAAAAATTTTTAAGTTTTAGTATTTTCTTTCTTTTACTTACTAAGCAGTCATGTGTTTGATTAGGGCAAGGGAAATCAGTAGTGGGAGAATGGGTACTGAGTAGGAGCAGTGATGAGAAAGTCATTATTCTCATTGTTTCAAGAATCTTTTTTGAGTCTATAACCTACTGATTAGGAAAGAATGCAAGGGAAACGTTCATCTTTTAGTTTTAATGGGAAATTTCAAGTCTGGGTAATTTATTTTGTTTTATGACATTATATTACAATGCAGAATATGGAAAATATAACCTACCCTAAGGAATGCAGAATAGCATCTCTGAATATTTCTTAGAAATTAAAATATAAAATATCTGGAGGGGAATGTATGTGCAAATGTAGGGTTTCTGGAAAGATCCCAGTAAAGTGCCATACCCCCTCTAGGTGCTCAATAAATATTCATTCATGGTGATGACATAAATTGAGTGCTGTGTTACGTCTGAAGTAAGTTATCTACCACAATGAATACTCAGCAATACTCCATGTGTGAGGCTCTGCACACAACACTTCACAGTTATAGGTTGCATTTCTGTGGGATGAGTCAAATTGAAGGTGTCTGACAGCCATCTTTCTAAAGCATTGATAGTCAAATTAGTTGTGTGGTGAAATACATTGATAATTTAAAAAGATGAAATGAATGATTTACCATGCATCATAGACACAGTTCCTCATGCTGCTTTTTAGAGAGTTTGCATGCCAATTTTTTTTACACTCAAAGTATTCTGTGTTTCTCTAAAATACTTTAACAAACATTTTCATTTGGAGAATTCTTACAACAATGTAGAAGAAGTCGGTTTGCATTTGTGGTCTGTTTTCCAGATGTAACAGCTAAGCATGTGCTAGAATCAATTTGTATTGGCTCAGGAGAAATTTTCAATGTGAATATTTACACCTCTGACATAAGCAAGCACCACAAATCAGGACTTTATTTATTGTTTTGATAGAGAAAATGTTAATAATTCAAATTAAATTTAAAAGTGTGCCATTTGAGTTTGTTTTTATTTGGTGGTGGTGATAGTTTGAAAGTTGTTAAACATTTACCATCACACCCTTGTCATTAAGGCACAATAGACCTCTTTAATGAATTGAACATGACTGGAACAGGTCTACACAGAACCAAGCAAGTGGATATTGGCAAATTTTTCTTAAAAATGGGCCTGAATAGGTAACTAATCATCCCCCTTGTTGGTTTCTAGTCAGCTTTATCAAATGGTTGCCAACCCTAACTCACTTCATTTGGGGCTAAATAGCAAACATGATCTGAATTCAGAAAGAATGAGGGAAGGAGGCTCATTCTCAATGTTCTCGGGCCCTTCCCCCACTTCTAACATTTCCCTTTTGCATGAAAGCAATTCCTCCTAATGATAATTCTATCTTTATATCTTTTTTTTTTCATTTATTACTCCACTCAATGTGATTACTGAAGATGAGTTTTGTCTGGCCATCAGGTTGACTTGGCATAATGAGCTGGAACTGGAGGCAGGAAAACCTCTGTAATACTAGCTTGTGACCAGGAGCGACTTGCTTAATCTCTCAAAGCTTCAATTCCCTAATCTGTAAAGCTTGGGCTAATGATACCTGTTGTATACAGGTCATACAGTTGTTGTGATGCTCAAATAATTTACTGTATGGAAAGCACTTTGCAAGCTTTAAAGCATGAAATTAATGCGAATTTGTTAGTTGTTGATGATAATATTACTGCTACTACTCCTGCTGCTGCTGCTACTGTTGCTGGCTATGGTGGTGGTGTTGCTACACTTGCTACTATTGTTGCTCTGTTGCTGCTTCTGTTGTTACTGTTGCTGTTGTTGTTGCTACTGTTATTGTTGTTGTTGTTGCTGTTGTTAGGCTCCTCGTTCCCGTTACAAAGTCCAGGGTCTCAAAATTCCTGGTTGCCATCCTGTCTTATCATGACAATTCTCCGTATATGCATAATAATTTCCCCTGGATGTCAGGGTCCTGGTGGTAATCTCCCGCCTCTAGAGCTAATCAATGCTAGCTCACAATTTCTGGATGGTGAGGCTGATGGTAGCAGAAGGGCTCCTAGTCTCTGCTCCCCCATTCCCCTGCCTCCATGTGCCATTCAAATAATGAATAACCAGTCTGATCACTAGGCTTCTTACAGCAAAGTCAACGATGGTTATGCATTGGGTCAGCCACACACCTGCTCCCTCTTTCTCATTTTTCTAGTAGCATTCTCTTTTTGTGCATCAGGGAAAATACAACGTTGGATTCGTTCAAATAAAAAAAAGTGCATTTGTAAATGAGCCCCAGTGAACAATGTGTGTGGAAAGGTACAAAATTAAGCCCGCTCTTCTTCCCTTTCATATTCATTGACCTCCACAGGGTAAGCATTGTACTGTCAAGGTCTAACTGTTTCATACAACGATTACTGGAACCTTCAGGGAAAAGAGACTGTTTATAATGAGAGAAAAACAGATTAATCAGGACTTTAGCCTTCAACTGTCAGGACCAGAATACAATATGTCTATAGGAATGTGAGGTGGCTTTGACAAGAACATGGACTGACTTGCTTTAGTCAGCCCTATTTGGAGAAACTTGATTGAAGCAAAGGTTTTCACTGGAGCCCTGAATGCTTCTCAGAAAAATCCATTAGCTATGAAAGTCGTTGCATTGATTCTAGCATAAAATACTGTGCAGAAGAGGGAAATTATATTCTAGTAGCCTTACTGCTGTTACCCTGGACAAGACTCAGAATTGATTTACTTGCAGAAGTGTATTGCTTTCATAAAACAAGGATACCTTGCCTTAGTTGCCATTCTGGGAGCCTTCCTGGAGCAACTGCATTGAAGTGTAAAATGAACACTAGATATCTAGCATCCTTGGTGAATTAAGTGACATCCATGTCTCTGACAACAGGCTGTGAAGCACCTTGTACTACCAAGAAATACCCAGGTACAGCCCATGGCTCTGAACCACAGCTTACTTGGATCAAGATCAGTCTTCAAGATCAGGTTGCTTACCTGGTGCTTCTTGCCCCACCCTCTCTTCTCACATTCCCCCAGGGCTTAAACCCCAGGAACATCTGAATTTAGTGCCATTTTAGCTGTCCCCCATTAATGTTCAATTCATTTGCAAGCATAAGATGCCACCAAAACATGGAACATAGGGCAATTTTATTACACAAAACAGAAAATGCAAGAACCCATAAACTGATAAGAGAATGTTCCCATCTGGTGGATTCTGCTTCATCCAAGCACCTTTATACAATTGATCTAACTGAATTGGGGTTAAGGCATCAGCCCCTACCCACCCTCATGAGGGAAAAGAACTCAGGGTTTTCAGAGAGCCAAGCATAGGCCCCACTTTTCCCAAAATAGACTTAGACTACTACTTAAGTCTATATTTGAGAGGTTGTGCAATAGATTGTTAAATAGACTTAGAGCACCACCTTGCAGTTGACCAAGAACTTGGGCTTCTAGAGAGTAAACCCTCCACTCCCATGGACCTATGTAGTGTGTGTGTGTGTGTGTGTGTGTGTGTGTGTGTGTGTGTGTGTGTG
>NW_020954590.1:95017242-95135457 GCF_900497805.2 Vombatus ursinus
GTGTGTGTGTGTGTGTGTGTGTGTGTGTGTGTGTGTGTGTGTGTGTGTGACTCATAGTACCAGGGAAGGGGAGGGTCTCAGTTTTCTCTGCCACACATCATGACCCGGGCTCCAAGATTACACACTATCTCTTTCCTTTTTTGTGCTCTATCACTTTCTATTGCTGCTGCCTGTACAGTTCCACTCTCTCCCACTCCAGTTTGTTTGTAGCTCATCATTGTCACAGTCCATCACTACCATCAAGGTTTGGATAGTCAAAGGAAGATTTTAATCAGGGATTTCATATCAACTTAATACATGCTTTGGATTTGACATGACTTTCTTCTCTGCCTTACACATAGGTAGTGGCAGTTTATAATTCACAAAATATGCCCAACATTTAAGTAATGTCTGGACAGAATATGGTATGGGGGGGGATCCGCAACCTCAAGGCCACATATGGCCTTCTAGATCCTCAAGTGTGGCCCTTCTGCTAAATCTAAACTTCATAGACCAAATCCCCTTAATAAAGGGATTTGTTCTGTAAAACTTGGACTTAGTCAAAAGCCCACACCCAGGGACCTAGAAGCTACTTGTGGCATAAGGGCCGCAGGTTCCCCACCCCTGGATGGCATATGAGAGGAATGGAATGCTGTTATGCCATAAGAAATGAATTATGGTTTCAGAGAAACCTAGGAGGATTCATGTGAACTGATGCATACTAAAGCGAACAGAAGCAGAACAATTTATACTATAACAAAATTGTAAAATTAACCAACTTTGAAAGGCTTAAGAGTTTTGATCAGCATAATAACCAACCTGTAATTCTCCCTTCCTTATCTCTACTTCCTAACTTCCTTCAGGTCCCAACTAAAATCCTACCTTCTGCAAGTAGTCTTTACTGATACCATTTCATTCTAGTGTCTTCCCTCTGTCAATTATCTATAATTTATCCTGTATGTCACTTGTTTGCACAGTTGCTTACATATTGTCTCCCCATTAGACTGTGAGCTCCTTGAGAGCAGAGAACATCTTAGAACTTAACACACACCCCTGTCATTTAATAGGTGCTTAATGTTTATTGACTGACTGACAACCATGATTCCAGAGGACTAATGATTAATAATGCCACACACTTCCTGACAGAATGATGGACTTAAATATGCAGGATAAGATGTATGTATATTTTTGGATATGGCCAATATGGGAATTTATTTTACTTGACTATATATATATATATATTACAAGTCAAAGTATTTGGAACAATGATAGGGAAAACTGGTCAGAAAAGAGAAATGTTTTATAATTTTAATCCTTACCCCATTGGAAATAATTTGAATTTATGTTTTTATTTTATTCTTAATATTTTTACTTCACCTATAACCAAAATTATTTGAGTTATTTTCTGAATCCCAAGTCTAAACAATATAATTATAACATTAAAATGAAGAAATCACTTTAGCCAAATCATTTTTAGGTAAATTGTTTCCAGCTCACTCCTTCACCTATAAAAGATCTTTCAGCATGGTCCAGAGGAAGGCATAGTTTCAGAAGAAAGAAATCCCAATTCACTAGAATGAATTAGCTATAAAATATAAACTCAGTAACTATAAAAATTGACTTATTCAGTGGATCCATTTTAGATTGTCTCTTTCTGTATTTAGCAATTATCTACCAAGGGAGATTGTAATTATAATTTAGTTATATGACTATAAAACATTATGTATGCACGTAATATTATATGTATAGTTATAGAACATTACATATATAGTATGTATTATATGGTCATATATAAAATCTATAGTTATAGAACATTCTATTTCAAATCAACTGTTGCTAAACTTCTCCTTTAAGAAATAACAGGTCCCATTGTTGATGTTCTACAAATAATCATCCTGATCAAAAGCAATATGATCATGTAATTCACAAAAAAAGATACTTGTCTTCCTGTTTGCTATTGTAGGAAGATATGAATTCAAATCACCTACTAGTTTTCCAGTTATTTTGGATAAAAAGAATGTAAGTAAGGAAACAAGCATTTATTAAGCGTCTGCTAAGGTACTATGTGCCAAGTACTTTACAAATATTATCTCACAACAGCCCCCTGAGGTAGGTGTTATTATTATCCCTATTTTACAAATAAGGAAGCTGAAGCAAGCAAAGATTAAATGAATTGCCCAAGGGAACACAGTTTGAATGAGTTTGAGGTCGCATTTGAATTCCAATCTTCCTGATTCCAGGTCCAGAATTTAATCTGCTGTACAACCTGGCTGCTTTTACAAAGAAGTTAAGACACTGTCCTGTTTGAAACTTGGCAAGATTAAATTACATTTTTCCTACATAAGAATCTTATTTCCTTAGATTTTTAGCAATAGTGTTATGCCTAGGGTTCCAAAAGAACACTTATCTGTGTCTATGTCAAGGGTGTATGGTTTGGTTCCTAACAAAGCAGATTCAAGTTTGAGAGTAGATTGACATTGAATGTGTTTTATTGTGTTAATTAGAAATTTTCTAAGGAGATGTGCCTGCCTTAGCTGTGGAAAAGGCTTGTGATACACATAGCAAGAATATGTCACCAAGCTGTGATAACAGTGATTAAGCATGCAAATAAAGTTGTGGGTTTTTTGTGGGGTTTTTTTGTTTGTTTTTTTTAGGCAATCAGGGTTAAGTGACTTGCCCAGGGTCAAACAGCTAGGAAGTGTCTGAGGCCAAGTTTAAACTCAGATCCTCCTGACTCCAGGGCCAGTACTCTATTTACTGTGCCTCCTAGCTGCCTCATAAAAAATTCCTGAGAGGGATGTCCTGTAGTGGATAGAGATGGCCAATCAGGAAGATCTGGGTTCAGCTCCTGCCTCTGACACATATTGGCCTACCTGAAGATGGGGGGAGGGGGAGACTAAAATAATAAGAATTAGTGAGCAGCTTATGAACTTCCTCTTGTCAGCTCCTTAACACTAAAAATAGTAGCTTTGGGTAAGTGTGTTATGAACAAGTCCTAAATGCAAGCACCTAGATGTACACACACAAGGGAGCAGAAAGTTCTATGAAAACCAATTGTTCTGGATTGTTTCCAACTTAGATTCAGGTAACATTTTAAAAATAAATAAATTCAGGCATGCCTGTTTACAAGGATTTGTGTCTAATTGGAGGGAGAAAAAATGCCAGACCATGGGATCTCTCCAGAACAATCACTTGAGATTGCAATTACCATATAGGCAATAGGGGCAAGCCAGATAATTAAGGAAGGAAGGCATCATAGGGGGAAAAAAAAGACAAAAAAGGTATGATGCCACCAGGAAGAGAGATGATGTGCAATTAACCTTTCCAACAATTAACTGTGGCTCATCAAGTAAATTCCTTTCATAGAAAGGACAAAGGCTATACCATGACATTTTCTCAAATATTATTTACCTACTTGCAAACTATAAATTTTCCTCTCTTTTTTCTTAGAATCATAGAAAAGGATATATTTAGACCTACTTCTCCCACATTATCAACTTTTGCAGTAATATTTTACTAAAGGACTCCAAATTGCCGATGGATTTCAGTAGATTGGTTGTACCTTAGACTAGAAGTGTCAAACACAGCCTGTGGGCTGCATTCTGGAAGCAACATTACTGAGTGCAGCCAAACCAGATTAAAATGTACTTGTGAAATACTAACAAAATGAATAAAAATACAATAGAACACTGATAATATTAATATGTGATTTAATTTTTTTTGCCCTTTTTTTTTTTGATGAGCAATCAGGGTTAAGTGACTTGCCCAGAGTCACACAACTAGTAAGTGTCAAATGTCTGTGACCAGATTTGAACTCAGGTCTTCTTGACTCCAAGGCCAGAGCTCTATCCATTGCACCATCTGGCTGCCCCAATATGTAACTTTCTAAGTCAATATGCAGCCTTGAGGAATCCTGATGTCTTATTTAGTGGCCCCTTATTTCAATTTCAGTTTGACGCCCCTGCCTTAGATTATGTAAGCCTAATAAATACATTGGAATATTGAAGTGAATGTTGTGCATGATACCTTCACCTAATGCAATTATATTGTGGAAGGGCAAATGTAATATAAATGTTTGAGTTTAGAGCAATTTGACCCTCAAGTAGACCTAGCCTTCGGCCTCAGATTCCTCCTCCTCCTGTGATCAAAGCTGAATGAAATGATGCTGCAGATTCTGTTCCCAGAATGACATAGTAGAAAAAAGGACAATCCAATCACAAATATGGCATTATTCAAAGGGTACCAACATTCCTCCTGGAATATCTGGGAGAATGCAGCTGAGTTATTCTCAGTTTCACATGATTTTGTCTTTCTCATGCTGTGTCTCTTTTAGAATATGAGCTCTTTGAGACAAGGGACTGTCATGCTTTTCTATTTGTATCCCCTCCTTTAGAAGAGTGCTTTGCACATAGCACGAACTAAGTAAATATTGTTTTTCATGCATTCCTTCACTCAGCAGAAACTGCCCTCCCTGAGGTTGTCAATGATCTCTTAACTGATAGATCTTATGGTCTTTTCTCAGTCTTTATCCTTCTTGTCCTCACTGACACTGTTGACAAGCCTCCCCTCCTCGACACTCACTATTCTATCTTGATTCTCTCCCACTTCTCTGACCATTCCTTCTCAGTTTAATTTGCTAGATCATCATCCATATCCTTTCCACTAACAGAGCATATACCTCCATGGAAATTATAAGTCAGTGATAGCTCATGTTGGTGTAATATTTTATCTGTGTCATCTCACATGATCCACAAGAAATTCCTATGAGGTGGGCAGTGCAAATCCTGTTATCCCTTTGGAATTTTTGCCTTCATACTTAGAAATTCTCATACTAAAGAATTTAAGACCAGATTTATGATATGAGCAAGTGACATCACACTGAGGAAAAAATAAAAAAATTCTACCTTTTCAAGTTCAGGTGGTTTTGCATAAGATAATTAGAAATAAGTCCAGGGAATACTATTGTGATGTAAAAATGATGAAGTGGGTGGTTTCAGAAAAACCTGGGAAGACATAAACTAATCCAAAGTGAAGTGAGCAGAATCAGAACATTGTACACAGTAACAGCAATATTGTAATGATAATCAACTTGAAAGACTTTGCTACTTTGATCAATGCAGTGATCCAAGATAATTCCAAAGAACTCATGATGAAAAATGCTATCTGCTTCCAGAGAGAGAACTGATGGACTCAGTCCTGATTGAAGTATACTTTTTTCACTACTTTTATTTTTCTTGCTTTTTTCTGCAATATGGCTAATATGAATGTATGTTTTGCATGACTTCACATGTGTGACGGGTATCATATTGTTTGCCTTCACAATGGGTGGGAAAAGGCTAGAGGGAGGGAGAATTTTGGAACTTAAAATTTTAAAGTGAATTTAAAAGAAAAAAATTAAATTAAAAAACAAACAAGCTTAAGGAAGGAGAGACTTGATTTTCAAAAATCTCAGGCATTTGTGGTTAGGACATCGTATCGGACAAGTCACCAGTTACATTGGACTGCTTTTCAGCTTGCATGGTACCAAGAACAAACCACATGCTGATTTTCAGGTTTCTTTCTCTTTGATTTCTTGCTAATTACATCTACTGTTTTTGAAGTGATTAATATAAATCACATCAGTGTTAGGGAATGTAGGTCCTCTGACTTAAAATCCATTCATTTGTCCACAGTGCCACATTGTCCTGTATTTTTATTGTCAATAAGTTCCTGGAAAGCTATGCCTTACTCCTTAAGTTGGACAAGGTTTGTCTTCTTAGATATTCTACAATCACAATAGAACAGGCTAGAAACAGAAACTTGTTCATGAACAAAGAGCAGAAAGCTCAATTGTCCAAGGGCAAAATAACCAATCAACAAACATTTATTAAGATCTAATATGTGTTAGATGATAGGTATACATGTATACATGATAAGTACACAGGTAGACATGGCAAAGCTAAGTGGCACAGTGGTGTTGGACCTAGAGTCAGGAAGACATCTTCCTGAATTCAAATCTGGCCTCCGACACTTACTAGCTGTGTGACCCTGGTCAAGTCACTTAATCTTGTTTGCCTCAGTTTCTTCATCTGTAAAATGAGCTGGAGAAGGAAATGACAAACCACTCCAGTATCTTTGCCAAGAAAACCCCAAATGAGGTCATGAAGAGTCAGACAGGACTGAAAACAACTGAACAACAACAACAATACAAAGACAAAAATGAAACAGTACCTGCCCTCAAAAATTTTACCTTTCTGGACAGGGAAAGGTAGCTAAATCATGGAAATAACTGATAAACGGAACTGAATTAGAAAGCCTGAAGACAAAAAAATAAAAGAAGGTGTTGAGGGATTAGAAAATAAACTACTCTTATAGTATTGGGACCACTTGGGAAATTCTTACTGCAAATTGCAGATCCCTTCTAGCATCCTCATTTCTTCTACCACACCCAAGGAAAAAGGAAAAGGCAAGGTACTCTCCTCTGCCCGTCTCTTTCCTCTCCCTGTATCAGACATGGGACTCAGGGGAAAAGAAAAGGCTTATATCCCTCTTCCTTCCCTTCCCATTGCAATGGCCAACTGGTCACTGCCATTAACCAAGAAGTTACGTGTTACTCCCCTCTCTTGCCCCCAGCTAAAGCACTTCCAATTGGGAATAGCATGAGAGATTTTTTTTTTTTTTTTTGCCATATGGTAAGTGCTCTTGTCTAGCAGAAGAGTAGCTTTTTTTTTTTCCATCAAAAAGTGCTTGGAACAGAATAGGCACATAATAATATTTTTTTAATTGAATTCACTTATTTAAATTTTGCTTCTTATTGCCTGTCTTTCTGTCAGTCATTTAACAAATATTTTTAAAGTGCCTACTATATGTCAGGCACTGTGCTTAGTTCTGAGGACACAAAGAAAGCAAAAGACAGCTCCTGCCCTCAAGAAGCTCACAGTCTAATGGGGGAAACAACTATGTACAACAAGCTATGCGCAGGGTAAATTGGAGATAATCAGTGTGGGATTGGGGTGAGAAGAGGAAGAGAGAAGAAGAGGGAAAGAGAGGGGGAAGGGGAGGTATGGAGACAGAGACAGAGGTGACAGAGAGAGAGAGAGAGAGAGGGAAAAAGAGGGAAGCAGGGAAACACAGATCGTGACTTAACTTTGTGACTCATGGTAAACAAACCAATGGAGACACCCTGAGCCTCAAAGAGCATGGCACTTTGGATTTTATTTTGGTTTGGTTTTTAGGGAAGAAAATGCATTTTACCTTGTAGAATGAATCGGTTTAATATATAATTGTATTTACATATATCTATTTACATATATCTATTTTTCTATATGTATATCCATATGCAAAAATACATATAGATGGCATGAATAGCCAGGTAGATCTGTTGGGCCACTTTCATAAAACCCCCTCATTACCCTGAGTGTTTTCAAAACACTGTGCTCTTTATTCATTCCCTATGTCCTTATTTACATATGTTTGGTTTGTGTGGGCATTTGGATTCTAAGAGGATGTTATCAACTTCACTGGTAAATATTTTTAGCCTTCTCAGTGTAGAACTCCTTGTTCACAACATCTTATTTGTGATCTCAGGACCGTGATTATTGCTAACAAGTAGCTTTTACAAACATCTGCTTTGAGGAATGGGAACCGGGGAGGAGGGTGATCCAAAAGAAGAAAAGAGGCATTAAAATAAATATTGATGCTGGGACTTACATCATCTATGTATATTCATTTAGGACCTGGTGAATTAGACCTTTTAATTTTCCACACACCTAAAATTCCTCTGTGGTCCCTGCCAGCTCTGAGATTTTCTGTTTCTCTGTACCCAGCTTCAAGCAGACTCTCCTGGCCTCACCACTGCTAGCGATTTCTCTCCTGAAGTCACCTTCTATCTACGTGGCATGTATCTTGTATATACCCATTTTGTATATACTTATTTATTTACATATTATCTCTCCCATTAAAATAAGTTCCTTCACAGTAAGGATTCCTTTTTTCTTTATCCTTGTATCCCCCAAACTTAGCACAGTACTAGGCACATTGGAAGCACTTAAAAATGCTTATTATTGGGGCAGCCAAATGGCGCAATGGATAGAGCTCTGGCCTTGGAGTCAGGAGGATCTGAGTTCAAATCCATCCTCAGAAACTTGGCACTTACTAGCTGTGTGACCCTGGGCAAGTCACTTAGACCCAATTGCCTCACCAAAAAAGCCAAAAAAAATGCTTATTATTAGATAGATTTAATAATTGGTGATTGGCTAATTAATGAGCCTCCAGTCCCCTCACCTCTCTCCTCTAGATCCATTACAGCTTATAAATATGCCTATTATACAGTCTCATTCTGCCCCTGGGTGGTCAGGGTGAAAGAATGATGTATTTAGAGTTAAAGGGATTAGTCTTAAATCCTAGCTACGTGAATTTGGACAATTCACATGACCTCTCTGGGCCTCAGTTTCTTCATCTTTAAAACAGGAGGGTTGGATTAGGTGACCTGCAAGGTTCCTTCCAGCTATAAATCAGTGATTGAGTTGACTGACTAACTGACCTATGACCCCATGGATTCAGACAACCTACCTAGATGATCTTTTTTGGTTCTGAAATTGTATGGTTAAATATTACATCCATTTTTTTAAGCTCAGATAACAATATATAAAGGAAATATAAAGGGAAAACTGTAAGAACTATAAAATATATAAAGGAAATGTAAAGGGAAAACTGTAAAAGGAAGATGAACTTTTGGCCTTGAGACCCAGATGTTAAATAATAGTATGACTTTAGGTAATACAAATGTAAATAAACATATCTCTTCTCTGATTGTCCCTGATTTTTCTTCATCCCCAAACTCTTTGTGCCAGTGAATTAAATGCCTACAGGCTCAATAATGGGTGCTACGCAAACAAATGTGGAACAGATTTCTGTGTAATATCTTCTATATTATTTAGCATTTCATACTTCTAAAGTGCTACTCAGTAATTTTATGAACCAATCTTATGTGGCACTTGGTAAATCAGAGTTTGAGATGCTTATGTTGGGGGAGAGTGTCAATGGGCAGATGAAAGTCAAATGCACACCCTGGGGATTGGAAATGATGGGCTGGAATGTGAGACAAGTATACCAATAATGAATTTTCTAGAATATAGCAACCTGAAGCAAGGAATCAGGACCTGTGCAGACTGAGTTAATAATCCTAGAAAAGTCACATCAGTTGTAGGTCTCAGATTGTTTATAAAAATTATTGCTACCATATTTTGTCAAAAATTTTCAGTCTCAGTTATAATATGATAAATGAATTTGCTGAACATCTCTGTTATCACTAATGGTAATAAAACAATGATATTGGTTTGCATTTGAAAGTATTAAATTATTTCCTATTACACATTGGTTTATTGGGCAGAATGAGAAAAGATATGTTGGTGGAACTAAACTAAAATCACAAAAATAAATGCATGTTCAAGTTTACACTGACTTCCACACTATGAATTGTGTATTAAACCAATCAGAGAGGTAAGAATGATACAGTTTTATTTATCAGCTGATTTGTTGTAGATCATGTCATTGTTTCTTTAGCTTAAGAAAATTCAATTTTTTTTAACATTATGTTAGGTGGTACAGTAGATAGAGCACTGGATTTGGATTCAGGAAGACTCATCTTCCAGAGTTCAAATCTGGCTCCAGACACTTGCTAGCTATGTGACCCTGGGCAAGTCACTTAACCCTATTGTCCAGTTTCCTCATCTATAAAATGAGCTGGAGAAGGAAATGGCAAACCACTCCAGTATCTTTTCCAAGAAAACCCCAGTTAGGGTTAGGAAGAGTTGGACATGACTGAAAAATGACTGAACTATAAATTTCTATGGTATTTCAGAGACACCGAAACTGTTCCATACGTGCTAACTAATCTGATCCTCCTATCAACCTTCAAGGTCAACAGGACAGGTATTATTAATCCCGGGATCATAGACTTGGAACTGGAAGATACTTTAGAATTAAGAAGGTGGCACAATGATTAGAGCACAGGACCTAGGCTCAGGAGTTCAAGGCTGGCCTCACCAGCTCTTCAACCCTGGGCAAGTCATTTAACTTCAGGTTTTGCATCTATAAAATAGCAATAATTATAGCACCTACTTCCTAAAATTGCTGAGAGGATCAAATGAGATAATAATTGGCACTTAATAAGCACTGTTAGTTATTATTATTATTACCATCATCATCTAATCCAATGGTGTCAATGGGGGCCACTAAACTGTATCCCTGCAGGCTGCATTATTGACTTAATTTTAAAATGTAATGTTACCTATACTTTATTGTATTTTTATTTATTTTTTTAAATATTTCCAAATTACATTTTAATCTGGTTTGGGTCACACTTGAGAGTGTGGTAAGTCATATGTTTGACACCTGTGGTGTAATCCAAAGGGCCCCCCTCCCATTTTATAGATGAGGAAACTGATTCTCAGAGTGGGCAAGCAGCTTTCCCAAGGGTCACCTAACTAGTAAACAGAGGATAGGAATCCCAATCCAGGTCCCATGCCTCTAAGTCCACTTTCCCTTGCATCATGCTCTCTTTATTAACCCCATTGTACAGCTGAGGAAGCCAAGTCTCAGACACATTAAGTGACTTAGAGTTCCAGGTCCAAATAACATCACATTCCATGAGTATATGGGGTAGAGCTAGGATTCTCACTCAACTATCCAGCTCCAAGGCCTGTGTGGTTTTTTTTTTCCATTCAACCTATACTAAATTGCCCATTAATTCAAGGCATCTGGAGTAGGCTGGCCTTTTCCCCCCCACTATTCTGTCTTCAGAAGAGGAAAGCAGAAGTGTTTTCCAGAAATGCTGCTGTTTCCTTGTTTTCTGCTTATAAACGAATGTGAGACTAAAAACGAATTATCTAAAATAGCATCTATGAGAGTTAATAGCTTCTGTGGGTGGGCCATATGATAAATCTACCATCACTCCCTGTGATATTTATAATTAATACTTTCTCTTTCTTAGCCAGACAATAATTCAGCTTAGGTTTCTAAATAGAGAAATGAGGAATGTGTCTTTACCCAGAGATATTGTTATGCTTTCTGCCTTGCAAATTTAGATCTGTGAGAAAAAAAAAAAAGAAAAGTATTTCCCATCAGCTCCCATTTTTCTTCTGACCCTTAGACTCAACTTTTTTGCCTCCTGTAAGTTAAGTAAATGCTCCACTGGCCTGGGATTACTTGATTAGATAGCAAAATATCATAGATATCAAAATATAATTTTTCAATACAGATCCAATTTAGGAGTTTAATTTCCTGTTGGGTTTCTTAAAAAAAACTCAAGTGTTAGATTGGGCTGAAATCATTCCCTTTGAACTATTAACCCAAGCCTGTTGTTTCACCAAAGTAAATCATTGTGTAGATAGTGTCACTCCCCTTTTCAAATGGCTCCATATTGCATCCATAAACTCCTTTGTTTGGTATGTAAAGTCTTTCTCACACTGTCCCAGAGTGCTTTCCTAGGCTTATTACACATTATCCCTCCTCAAGTATCCTATGTTTTAGCCAAACTGACCTTACTGATCCTTTTATATGACCTTCCATTTCCTAGCTCTGTAATGGAATGGTCTTCCTCATCACCTCTGACTCTTAGACTTTCTAGCTTCCTTCAGATTCCTGCTCAAATGTTATCTCTTATAAGAGGTCCTTTTTGATGCCCTAGTTGTTGGTGCTCCTCCACTTTCTATTTACTTTGGATATATTTATTTTTTATCTAGCTATCTATCCTCTAGCTGTCCATCTGTTCATCTAATCTTTCTATCTAAGCATACAATCTCTCTACCTAGCCATCTACTTGTCTATTGATAGACAGAGATATAAATGTCCATCTAAATATATTATCCCTCAATGGAATATAAGCTTCTTGAGGGCAAATACTATTTTGTATTGTCTCTTTATCCCTAGCTTCTAATATAGTACCAGGTACAGATAGGAGATTAATTGAAGGAAGGAAGGAAGGAAGGAGGGAGGGAGGGAGGGAGGGAAGAAGGAGAGAAGGAGGGAAGAAGGTAAAGAAGGGACCCTAAAACCAGCTGTGGTCATAGAGTTCCATTGCTGACCTTTTTAGTGATTCCCTTTTTCTCAAGCAATAAGCATAAGTGTTTTAAACACAAATCCCATATAATTCCTCCATGATGATATTCTCTGCTCAGAATACTGCTATCACAGCACAAGCTGATGGAAGGGTTGGCACATGTTACTTACAAACAGTAAGGTCAGCTTTTCTAACATTATCAAAGCTGAGGAGCCATGATGTGGTGGCATCATAGCAGACAGTGGATAGAAGTTAGGAAGACTTAGGTTCAGGTAAAGAAATGCCCACTAAGATACTAGCTTAGCTGTGTAACTCTGGGCGTATCACTTAACCTCTCTGGGCTTCTGCTCTCCCAACTATAAAATGGAGTTATGGCTCCCCGTTTTACAATACCTCTGAAGTCCCTCCTATATCTAAAGCTAGAGGCCTTTCTCATCTTATTATTTTTGCCTCTAAAGACACAAAGGGAAATTTCTCCATTTGAAAGGCATAGCCCCCTCCTGATTTCTCAAGCTCTCTACTGTGATGAGTATATTCTATTCAGGCCTAGAAGAGAAATAAGGATAACATTCTGGGCACAGAGAGATTTTTCAGGCGGGACAGCCTCAATACGGAATGTTCCCCTTTCCCTGAGTGGTTTTGCCAGAAAGAATGCCGTCCTTACTTCATACCAAATTAAAAACCAGATGCCATTCTGCTAATATTCTGCCCTGCCACGTGAATGTCATCTGCTGCCTGTGTTTACCAATCACAAAATGAAAAATATTTTTTTCAGTACATTTGACTTAGTTATCCAATTCTGTTCTCATTAATTTTTATTAGCCCCTTTCCAGAATATAATTTGGATTTTATTTTGAATGTCCTCAGTAAGTGTTTTATAGCTCAGGAAAACACTGCAATCTGGCTGTAGGAATCTTTTTTCAAATAACTTGGCAATGCTCATGAGATGCAATTACAGATCTATGTAGGGGGAAAAAAACCACCAGATCTGTAGGCATGAAACTGATGCCTGAATGAATATTATCAAATGTAAGTCATGCCTGTCAAAAGTTATGTTCTCATGCCCAGTGGATGCAGAAAAGCAGTTAAGTATCTCAGTACTTCAGTGGATTTATGATCTCACTGTTGTGGATATTCTATCCAATAGTACAGATTGCGACCTTGACTTCTCATCCTATTTGACTCTAGTTCATATCCTCTCAGAAATCCTCCACAGATGTTCACCCCTTCTGAAGAGGCCTTTCTGCTAGATCTCTTGATATTACATAGGTACCAAAAGATTAGCTTGTGAGTTGTCCATAAGTGATTGGTTCTCCATTGATTATCAATTGTCCATCAATTACCCTCTTTCCATAAGAACAGTTCACCTTATTATCTACAGTCATACAGTTGTTTGATGATTTTCTTTCCTCTTATGCAGCTTTTTATTGGTGACATGCTGCCATCTACTCATGCCCACCATGCACCTCTCCTTTAACCTTTGGATGACCCTCAACAATTCTCAAGAAACTGTATTATTTCATGATTCATAGCCCTGTGGCATCACTGGATAAAAAGACGGTCCTTTGTCTCAGGGAAATGCTTAGAGTCATTTAAAATATTCCAGTTCCCAATGCAATCCAGCCTGCTCTCCCCACCCCCTCTTCTCCTCTTGTTCAATCCTGGGCCCTGGGCCCAGCTCATTTTCTGAGTCCTGTCAATTCAATAGGAAATCAAATACATCAGTGCTGTACCAAAATAAATGGGTGCATCCTAGTGGTCCTAATATTTCAATTTCTTCCCTTCAATCCTGAAGAATTTGATGCTAAATAATTTTATCATTATGTATTTTGTTTGGAAATTTTATTCTGGGAATAATAGCATTCTTCTTCCTTAGAACTGGTACAATGGTTGGATGAAGGGATTCAATTAACAAAAAAAAAAAGATTGGTTGCAGAGGCAGCTTGTTGTAATGGCAAGTTACATTGGACTGGAAGTTAAGGAAACCTGTGTTCTCATAGAGACCCTCTCTTCCTTTAAGATGCAACTCAGGCACCATCTTCTGAATGAAGCCTTTCCTAATACCCCTAAATGCTAATGCCTTCCATCCCAGACAACTTTGTATTTGACTACTTTGCATATATTTGCATATATAGTTAATAAACTTTATATTTATGCTATCCATATTTTTATATGTGTTTTTAATCTCCATTGAAATGGAAATTCTTTTCTGGCAAGGATTGTTTCATTCTTGGTACCTGTATCCCCAATGCCTCACACAGTGATTGACACATTAGCTAGTGCACTTAGCTAGTGCTTGTTGATTAATCGATGGATTGATAGTTTTGACCCAACCACTAATTATCTATCACAGTGAGTGAGTCGCCTAATTTGTTTTGTGCTTCAGGTATCTGATAATGAAATGTGGGAGATGACTAGACAGGGTCCCAGTTACTTTTCAGGTCTATAATTCTACATAACTTGCCCATGCCCTGGCAATGATATTTATATAGTATTTTATTACGATCAATCAACAACAACAATAATAATAGCTAGCATTTATACAGTGTTTTAGGGTTTGCTAAGCCCTTTACAAATACTCCTTTAGCTTATCCTCAATACAACCCTGAGAGGTAGGTACTACTATTGTTTAGGTGACTTGCCTAGGGTCACATAGAACTAGTAAGAGTCTGAGGCTATCTTTGAATTCAGGTCTTCTAGACTCCAGTGCTTCTGTGTTCTATCCACTTGGCCACCTTGCTGTACTTATTATGTGCCAGGTGCTGTTATAGATATGGGGAATACAAAGAAAAAGGAAAAGCTGTTTAAAAACCACCTTTAAGGTAGTCAGAGCAAGTATTAACAGCTCCATTTGACAGATGAAGATACAGAGACTCTTTGCAGTTAGCAGATAATAGAATCCAAGTTGTACATAAAAAGCTGAAACCTCATTTCTCTCATGCTACTTAATGATACTCAAGGCTGTAAACAGGATCAAATGGTTCATGTGAATGACTAAGCACCCTGCATCCAGAACTCCCTTGACATCATGTCGGCAGTTCGGTTCAGTGAAAATAGCATGTGGACCGGGTGTCACTGAAAATGCAGTTTGAATCCTATCTGGCCTACTCACTCCCCAAGGAACCTTGAGTAAGCCCCTTCATGTCTTTGGACCTGAGTTATCTCAAATACAAAGCTAGGGCATTGGACTAGATGATCTCTTGGGTACCTTCCAACTCTAAATTTATGAATGTTTCATTGCCTGACTTTTTGACATACAAAGTAAAGGGGGAAATTGAGGCAATTGTGTGGACAGTTTAACGTCCCTCCCCCCATACTTAGTGTTAACTGAATGAGCCAAGTAACAGAAGCAAAATATTTTCATCTTAAACTGTAGAGAAAATTACCTCCCATTCTCCACTTCATTTTTCACATATATGTAAACATCCTCTATGTTCCTCAGATTTTCCATGTGTAAAACATGACTCTATGTGGTAACATTTATATGTTGAGTGTCTTGAAATTCTCAAGGAGAGATTGCTATATAAATATAAATAAAGCATCTTGGGATTGCAAGCTAGTTCTCAATCTAAAAGCCTGACAAAGTTTTCCCATCCCCTTAGGCAAGTCATACATCTGAGTTCTGTGTATCACTCTTAAGTCATTGGGAGAGTAGATATCTCTCCTGAGTTCTTTCATCTCTAACTGATTTAGCACTGTGCTTAGAGAACATTAAAAAGTTCTACTCTTTCCAAAAAGCATGTTAGTGTTAGTTGCCAAGAAGTTTTTGATTGCACTTAAGGCCTGAGTCTCTACTACCTGTCTATCCAAGAATGCCAAAGGCAATTCATTTAATTATTTAGGACTCAAAAGGTTGTTTTCAAATGCCATTGTTTTCATTATTGCTATCTCAGCCCTTGCTTGAGAAATACACCTATCTCTTGGACTGCTTTTTCATGACATAAAACTTTTAAGTTATTTGGCTCTTCAGTCCAGTGCCCATACTCGTACCCAGAAACTTTCATCCTCCAGTTTGTTAAGATTTCTTCTGAATAAGACTCCCTTCACTCAGGTACCTACCTCCATTTTGGTCTTCTTGTCAAAAGTGGAAGTTCAAGTTGAAGTGGCCATTTCCTTCTGAGAAACTATTGCTGACCTTGGCCGAGTTTGTAGAGAAGTATCTTGAAGATGAGAATTCATTTGACCTTTGGCTTTCTCCTATGAATTTCCTTTTCCCATCCTCCCAAACTATCTTGTTCTTTGACCTTTTTCTTCAGCTATGTGGTGTAGAGGGAAGAAATTTGGATTTGAAATCAAAAGAACTCTCAATTCTGTCACTTTACCAGCTGTCTAATCTTGGGCAGGTCCCTTATTCTCTCCATTTTAGCCTCACTTTTCTCTTCTGTAAAATGAAAATGGCAATCTTTGTACCACATTGGCATCTTTATTGTGAGAATAAGATGAGATAATGTAGATTAAATATTTTGTAACTTCTCTACACTCTACAACTTTCCTTCCTTCTTTGCAGAGGTGGGAGACTGCAGGAGTGCAATATGAAAAATCTTGTGGATTTGAATTTGTTCTCCTTACCCGTCTCTCCTCTGACACTGGAGAAGATGCTGATGGGGGGCGGGGGGAGAGAATGAATCAGGGAGAAAGAAAAATTCCAAATAATCCACAGGCTGAATAATTAGCTCTTGAAAGATTGGGAGTTGGTTGAATTTATTTAAAGATTCCTTGCATTATCATTGGTACTTTTCATTCCAGCAATTGAGTTGAGTTTGGGGAAGAGTCAGTCAGTCAATCAGCATTTGCTAAGTACTGATTATGTGCCAAGCCCTGAGGATACAAAGAAAGGCTGAAACATAGCCCATGCCTTCTAGGAGCTCATACTCTAGTGGGGGAAACAGTATATAAACAATTATGTATTATATGAAAGATACATCCAATGTAAATGGGAAGTTATCTCAGAGGGAAGGTTCTAGCAGTGGAAAATGGGCGTGGAGGGAAGACCAGGAAAGGCACCTGAGATAACATGTGCTGTGCTGCATTTTCTCTAGTCATTCTACTAAAACATTCACAAAAAAAAAACAGGAAGCAAATGCCTATGATTTAACACAATTTTTCTTAATTGAAGCAGGCTTTTCCCCCAAGGAAGATCATGCCACTTAAACATTTCCCCCCTGACATTTCCTTTTAGGAAATTGGAGCTGCCTATCATGAATAATAAATATTTTGTTTTGTACTTGTATTTCTTTCCCCCCATCCCCACCAAATTTGGGGAAGTTTCTTTTCAGACTGATTGCCTTGCTTGTCTCTGATAGTCTACACAATCCCCTCATTTACAACAGTTTTCACAGCCCCCAAACTTTCAAGTAGAACATCCCTGGCATGTAGCTAATGAGATTTTTCTTCATAATAAGCCCTCAGAAAAGGGCAATATCATTTTCACATTCAGAAATATGTCCATGTTGAAAGGTACTGCACAGACCCAGAAAGGTCACCAGTTTTCTCTGAAAATGAAGTTGTTCAAGAGTGGAGGGGGAATCTAATTGGGGAAGAAAAAAACAGTTTCAAAATGAAAGAGGGCAAATGGATTTTTACATATCTCTTTAAAACAAATGCACTCAATGTTTGTCTGCTAATGAGACCATAAAAACACTAGTTTTCATATGTGGGCTCCTATAAGCTGGAAATGCTGTGAAATAATTGTGACTAGATATATTTTCCTCTACCCAATTATTTTAAAATTTGTATTGAATCATCTTTCGTCATGTATATACTGCAGAGTTCAAGTCATCTTGCCATTTACCCAACTAATCCTTTAGGTATTCCAGTAAAACATGTAATATTATTACCAATTTTAAATCTGGGGAAATAGATTAAATTGCTTGTCAAAGGTCACTCAATGAGATTATGGTGTTGTCAAGGGAAAACAAGTTCAAGACTCCAGCAAAAAACCCTGGTACTTCTCCAAATACATCAAAAACAATAACTTAACAGGATCACAGAATTTTACAGCTTGAAGAAACCTCAGCAACCATCCAGTCCAACTTATTCTGGAAAAGAAATTGCCATCATAACATATCTAACAAGTCTCTACCCAGCCTCTGCGTGAAGACTTTCAATGAAAAGGAATACACACACACACACACACACACACACACACACACACACACACTCTCATACCTCACTCAAGGCAGCCCATTCTCATTTTGGACAGTTCTGGTTGTCGATACCTTTTTCCTGACATCAAGGCTAAGCCTTTCTTCTTGTAACTTCGACCTGTTGTTCTTGGATCTCCCCTTTAGGATTAAAAAGGAAAAAAAAAATACTTTTTCTACGTAGCAAACTTTCAAATATTTGGAGACCCACTGGCATGTCCCCCTAAATCTTCTCTAAGCTAAACATTCCTAATCCTTCACCTGTTCTTCAAGGCATGATATGAACTCAAGGCCTTTCACCATGACAGTTGTCCTCTAGATACTCTCCAGTTTACCAATGCCCTTCTCATACTGTGGTGCCCAGCACTTTACATAGTATTCCCTATCTGTTCTGATTAGGGCAGAGTATTGAGGAACTAGCCTCCCTATTCTTGGAAGCTGTACCTTTCTTAATGTCCCTCTAGATCACATTACCTCTTTTGGCTGCCACATCATGCTTCCAACTCACACTGAGCTTGAAGACCATTAAAAACCCATATGTGTTTTATAGACAAATCTCTCTCTAACCACACCTCCCCCGCTTTGGATTTATGAAGCTTAGTGTTTAAACCCAAGTACAGATTAGATTTGTTTTCATTATTCAACTTCATTATGTTCAATTCAACCCAGTGTTCTCCTCTATTAATATTTTTGGACAATGACTCTGTCATCCATTGTGTTGGCCATCTCTCCTAGCTTTGTGTTATCTTCAAATTCAATTAGCATGACATCTGTGTCTTTATTGAAGTCATTATTGAAAATGTTAAACAGCACAGGGCCAAGTAGAGATCCCTAGGATGCTTCCCAAGTGACCTCTTGCTATGTTGACATTGAATCATTATTGGTTATTCTTTGAGTAATCAGCCATTTAACCAGTACCTATTTCATCCACATCACTCCATCTTCTCCTCAAGGATAGTTTGATGTAAGTTATCAAATGTTTTGTTCAAATGTAGGTAAACTGTCTGCAGATTTTACCTGATCTACTAATTTGCTAACTATCAAAAGGAGAAAATAAAATGTGTCTGCTATGGCACATTCTTGATGAAGCCATGCAAGTTCCTTGTGATCACCACTTCCTTTTCTAGGTGTCATTTGCCATCGCTTTTGTGTTGTTGTTCCAGAATTTTGTCGAGTAAAAATCCATCTTATTTATTAAAGTTTGCATACTCTTTTCTCCTCCTTGTTTTTAAAATCTGGACATTGGACCTATTCCAGTCCTGTGATAGCTCTCCTTTTTATTGTGATATTTGAAATGTCCCTAAATGTAACTCAGCAATCATATTTAGAGTTCTTCCGTTATGTAAGATTGTAGTTCATTGGGTTAGGGACTTGAATTCATCAAGGACAACTAATTGTACTCTTCCTATCTCTATATATCTCAGGAAAGAACCCCAGTTATCCATTATTTTTCTGTTATTTCCAGTGCCAAAGTCATTTTCCTTGACTGAGAAATCTATCTCCCAATGCCAGGCATTTTCACTGGCTGCGTCATGCCAGAAATGCTCTCTCTTCATCTCTTGTCTCCCAGCTTTCCTGGCTGCCTTCAAGTCCCATATAGATTCTCATATTCTACAGAAAGCTTTTCCTAATCCCCTTTAATTCTTGCTACTTCGCTCTACTGATTACCTCCAACTTATGCTTTATATAGCTCATTTGTATATAATTGATTGCTTATTATTTCTCCCTTTAGACTGTGAGCTCCTTGAAAGCAGGGACTGTCTTTTGTCTTTTTTTATCTCTTCTTTATGATTATCAAAGAAAACTGAGCAACAGTTAGAACCATTGCTATGTACTGCCTTGGGATCAGTGAGAATTCTCTGCATTTCCTATGTGACTCATCACAGATTGAATTAGACAATCAGAGCACTGAATTATGCATCTTCAGGGTCAGGACAACTAAAGAACAACATTTTACAAGAACTTAAGTTTGTTTTATTTCAATAGATTTTAAATTAGTTATTTTTATCCTGACACAGAAAAGGGACACATAAGTAGCTCTTAATATAACAAAAATAATAATACATAAAAGAACTGTGATTCCAAGCTTAAGAGCTACCTCTGCCAACACAAATTAGAACCCTCTAAATTATTTGTAGTCCTAAGAGAAATAATGACTGAGTCTCAGAGGAAGTAACTTGGTTATGGTCACATATTATCAGAGAAGGAATTTGAACTGATGTCTTTCTGGTTCCAGCACCTTAGTCACTACACCATAAAAGTTTCCCTCTTCATTTATATTATTACATTCCTGAATGCTAATTTGAAAAAGAGAATATTATCAAAGAACAAAAATGTTATTAATATCCTTCTTTCAATGTCAATAGATTCCAGTTTCTAGGATCCAGGGAATAAATTTTCAGAGCATAGGTTTAGTGTTTTATGTGTTTACAAGTGAAAATAATGATAAATCAATACAGACCGAGAGTCCTTATTTCCTACCTCCCATTTAAGAATTTTAAACATTAATCATTTAATAACCACATATAATTCTCATTATGTTTGCGGACTGCTCATCACCATCACTTCTAAGCAAATTTGAGCGAGGCAAATAAGTAGGAACTGATGTCTATCTTACAGGCACTTACTAACTACATAACAGTAGGCAAATCACTAATCTCTCAGCTTCAGATGTTTTCATCTGTAAAATAAAGATAATAATAGCACCTACTTCACAAGGTTGTTGGGAGGATTAAATAAGATTTGTGAAATACTTTGCAAAACTTATAGTGTTATATAAATGTCATCATAATTATTCTTATTCCCATTTCATAGTTGGAGAAAACTAAAGAAGAAAGATTAGTTTATTTACCTAAGAACATGGCAATTTAGTGACCATGCTTGGATGAAAAACTGGTTTTAAGGTTAAATCACTTGACTAAAGTATTTTTTAAATCTCATTTCTTTATCTGTACCAACTATTGATACAAATAAACTGAGAAAATATCATTCACACATTGGTATTTCTTAAACATCTTTACTTTTATTTGGATGTTTAATTCTTTAAATTTCTAAAGCATATTTGATAATATAGTCAAGGCATTTTTGCACTCTGCATATAGTAAACAGGCCCCATAGGTGTCTTACAGATGCAGAAATGAGTTTGGGGTTAGAGAGAATTTTATAATCAAGGTCAAGCAGAGAATAGAGAGCTGGGAAACTTGAGTGTGGCCTTGAAGATATTTCACTCAAATGTGTAACTGTAAAATTAATAATCAGTACTTATCCATTAACCTGGTAACCCCACAATAGGCCATCTTCCATTCAGCTGCCAAAGTGATTTTCCTAAAGCACCAGTAAGACCATATCACCCCACACACACACTCAATAAATTCCAGTGGCTCCCTATCACCTCCAGGATCAAATAGAAAATCCTCCCTTTGGTGTTCAAAGCCTTTCATAAGCTAGCCCCGCTGCTCATATTTCCAGTTTTCCCATACCTTACTCCCTCCATATACTCTTTGATTCAGTGACACTGGCCTCCTTGCAGCTCTTCAAACAATATCCTCCACCTCCCAGCTCCAGGCATTTTCTCTAGCTTCCCCTTTGCCTTTACCTCCTCCTCTACCTCCTGACTTCCTTAGTTTCCTCAAATCCCAACTAAAATCCAGCCTTCTACAGGAAGCTTTTCTCAATCTCTCTTAATTCTAGTGCCTTTCCTCTGTTAATTATTTTCTATTCGCCTGTATGTAATTTGTTTGAATGTAGTTGTTTTCCTGCTATCTCTCCATTGGATTATAAGTTCCTCAAGGACATGGACTATTTTTGCCTTTCTGTTTATAGCTAGTATTTAATAAAGTGCCTGGCACATAGTAGGTCCTTAATAAATGCTTATTGATTGACTGGCTATTTTCCCTATTGTATTTGAGAACATAGTATCATAAAGAGAGACTGAGTAGTACAATCACTATTAAGTCAAGAAGACCTTAGCTAGGATACATACTGGCTGTATGAACCTGGGCAAGTCACTTAACCACTTGATAATCCAGGCAGTTCTCTAAGATTATAAATTGCACAACAGTTAGGCCAATCTGCAATGGTCAAGGAGTTTACTCCATCAATGAACTCATAGATCCAAATCCCCTCCCCTAAAAATGAAGGTACTTAAAAACTTTAATAGATGACTCCATCAAATACCATCTTCACTATGTTGGCATTCTTTTAAATGGCTTTAAATTAACTCAGGTATTTGGCTCACTTAGTCATTCCTGTCACTTCTAAGAGAAAGCATGATAGACTGAGTTAGAGATATTTAGCAAAATGATGGAATTTCTTTTAATGGAGCAACTACAGCCCTTAAAATCAAAATGCCATTCATTCTTCTTCATTAATCACAGAATGATAATTATTTAAGAGTAACCTAAACATTAATGCAGCTTTCAATTCAACAATTTTCCAGCATTATACAATAAAGCATATTACTAGCTTCAGTATCTTCAAAAATGAACTGGATGTCCCATTGAAGCTGGAGTACTTAAACCAGTAGTTCTCCAACTTTTGGAGATCCAAATCAGGATCATCTTATACATTTAAAAATTATTGAGGATCCCCTCAAAGAGTTTTTGTTTGTGCTATTTATAGCTATCACTATTTACTCAATTATAAATTTAAAATGTCTTAATATTAGTATGAAACTTGGTTTTTTTATTTCAAAGACCCCCCTGGAAATGTCTTGAGGACCCCCAGAACACAATTTGAGACCTATTAACTTAGACCACTAGATAACACCAGTTCAATGACTTGAAATGAAAACTTTCTATGTGTTGGAGTCCTACCCATGAAAAAGACATAATTCAGAAAGATCAGGTTGTTTTCATAATGTAAACTGTTTGTATCAAATAGATTAACTGAAAAAATCCCTTTTGTTACTCACTGGCTGGCAGAACAAACTATTTTTCAGTATTTCTCAGACCTAGTCAGCACTTTTAAAAATCTTTTATTCTGAATATAAACATCTACATGGAGACTTTTTATGACCACTAATAGCATTGGGAGCTTTATGAGCTAAGATAATTAGGCAAAATCAATGTGTCTCAAGGTAAAAGCCAAGCATCTACATGGTCAACAGAGGATTTATTCTTGTCAGGGACAATTTTTAGCTTGCATTTTGAGAGATACTGGATGTGTGATCAGTGAGCCAAGTAAATAGCATGGGTGTTAAGCCATCTTTCTGGAAGGGGATCAATCAGCTCAAACAGATTCCATTAATTTCAATTAGACTCAATTCAATAAACATTGGTTAAATGCCTACTACATGTAAGGTCCTATGCTCACTAGGATCTTACAGGTAGAAAAGGCAGAAATGAAAAACAGTACCTGCCTTCAGGGAACTTATAAAAGTATAACATTTATACAAATAAGTAAATACAAGATATTTTAAGGAAAGAAGGTATACTAAAACAAGTGATATTAGGAAAGACTTCCCAAGGAGTTGGCACCTAACCTGAGCTTTGAAGGAAATTAATGATTCTAAGAGGTAAAGGTGAAGATGAAGTATATTCTGGGAATGGAGCACAGCCCCTGCAATGGTAGAGAGTTGGGAAGTGGAATGCCAAATTCGGGAAACAGGAAGTAGGCCTCTTTAGCTTAATTGCAAAGCACTTGACGGGCAGTGATGCAAAATAATTCTGGAAAGGTAAATAGGAGCCAGATTTTGAAAGGCCTAAAAAACATATTAAGGAGTATAAATTCAGTTTAGTCAGTTCAAAGATCAACCATAAAGTGACAAATGACATATTAAATGAATTTATACTAAGGATTAGCAGAATTTGTGCTTTTGTTATTGTTCAGTCATTTTTGCAGTCACATCCAACTTTCTATGACCCCATTTGGAGTTGTCTTAGCAAAGGTACTAGAGTGTTTTCCCATTTCCTTCTCCAGCTCATTTTACAAGTGAGGAAACTGAGACAAACAGGGTTAAATGACTTGCTGAGAGTCACACAGCTAGTTAGTTTCTGAGTCCAGATTTGAAGATGAGTCTTCCTGACTCTAGGTCTGGCACTCTATCCACTTCACCAGGAGCATAAATTCAATTTACTCCGTTAAAGTGTCAACCATAAGGTGACAAATGACATATTAAATGAACAGTGTTGTTTGTCAATACAAATTTGGGTCATGGGATGTTTTTGATCCCAAAATTATTATAGCCCTTAAAATTAATGTTTAGGCTACTAGAAAAGTAAAGAAAAATTGTAATATCCATTTCCACGTTAAAAAATAGGGTGCTGCCTCAAATTTATTCCACTTTTTAAAGAACATCTTTACTTTCTACATAACTTTAAACTTTCTAATGATTAAATCAAACACAAGTATGAAGTATTAATGCTAATAATGATCCCAGTGCCACAATCTGGTGGACATTTTGTCCAATGTACATCCACCAATAAGAGCAGATGAGGAGAATCAAGTCAATGATAATAAGCAAGGTCATTGGCAGTTACCAAGGACAGCACCTTCCACATGCTAACTTTCCATTATTGAGAATGACTTATAAATAACTAGATTTGCTGCAGAATTGGATACAAACAACTTAAGTGAAACCCCTGAGGACATTTTTTGCAAAATAACCTGAGTCTGAAAATGTCATACTCAGGAAAGCATAGAGTTGGCAAGCAGGGAGTGTGTGTATATGTGAGTGATCAGTGCCTGAGCATTTTGAGACAAATGTAGTTTTATGGTTGTAATGAACATAATATGGTAGCAGGATGAGTGTGCTGAAACTATTTCCTCCTAATGTAGTTCTGCTTCCAGCAGGAAAAACAAAAGGGCTGCTGAGAGTGAATTCTTTAAATTGTCTTCAATTTGTTTATAAATCTTAAAGTGCTATGTAAATGCCAGCAGTTATTATCTTCATCATCATCATCATCATCATCATCATTGTTTTCCTTCATAAGGAACATTCCAAGTGGTTTTCAGTTTCCCATAGACCAAAAAGTTTAGGATCCATGAGTAGAGAGTCAAGCTTATTGTTTAGTACTAAATTCATTCATTCAACAAACATTTATTAAATGTTTGCTATATATCAGGCCCTGTGCTAAGCTCTGAGGTTATGAAGAAAGGCAAAAATGGTCCTCGCCCATAAGAAGCTCACATTTATAATGGGGAAAACCACATGTAAATGAATAGGTATGCACAAGATACATTCTGCATAAATTCAAGTTAATTTGAAAAGGGAAAACTCTAGCAGCCAGAAAATCTAAAGGCTTCCCTTGGAAAGAAGGTAGAATTTGAGTTGAATCTTGAAAGAAATTGTCTATTTTCAGAAAAGGACAAAATATCTCAGAGAAATTTGGTTAAGTTCATTCTGTTTTCCCTAATGTAGAAGAGCAAATCAAATGTTGGTAGTTATATTTGACTGGAGAAGGACATGGCGAACCACATCAGCATCTTTGCCAAGAAAACCCTAAGTGGAGTCATGGAAGTCAGACACAACTGACATGACTGAACAATAAAGTTATATCTGTGGGGCAGCTAGATGGCACAGTAGACAGAATGCCAGGCCTGGAGTCAGGAAGGCCAGAATTCAAATCTGGCCTCAGACACTTAGAAGCTGTGAGACTCTGGGCAAGTCACTTAACCCTGTTTGCCTCAGTTTCCTCATCTATAAAATGAGCTGGAGAAGCAAATGGAAAACCACTCCAGCGTCTTTGCCAAGAAAACCCCAAATGGGGTCACAGAGAGTAGGACACAACTGAAATGACTCAACAACAACAAGAAGAACAAACAACAAAGTTATATTTATAGGAATCCTCAGTCTTGTCATTAGTCTGGAAAGAACTGCAGCAAATCATGCCAAGTCTGACAATTGCTGGAGGAGATAGATCACAGAAGTCAGACAGCTAGCAAATAAGCATTTATTAAGCTTCTAGTGTGTGTCGGGCATGGTTCTCTGTGAAGTTTGGATTCGGTCCGAAGGCCACACTTGAGGATCTAGAGGGCCACATGTGGCTTCGAGGCTGTAGGTTCCCCACCCCTGCTAGGGCAAGCCCAGCTGTGCTGCATGTTTGCTATGTGACAATGGTCTAGTATTAAGATCATAGATTTAGTGCAGCTAGGTGGCACAGTGGATAGAGCACTGGCCCTGAAGTCAGGAGTACCTGAGTTCAAATCTGGCCTCAGACCAAACACTTGACACTTACTAGCTGTGTGACCCTGGGCAAGTCACTTAACCCCAAATGCCTCACCAAAAAAAAAAAAAAAAAGATCATAGATTTAAAAGGGATCTTAGACACCTCAATTTACAATTGAATAAATCGATCCCCAAAGAGATTGTAACTTGCCCAGGGTCACACAAATAGAAAAGGACAGAGGCAAGTGCTCTGACTCCCAAGCCAATGTTCTTTTCTACTGTACCACTATGCCTGTCCCTTGTTTAGCTTCTCTAAGCCTCAGTTTCCTCATCTTTAAAATGGAAACAATACCACCTGCCTGTCAGCTTTACAGGACTGTTGTTGAGGATCAAATGAGATAATACATGTGAAAGTGCTTTGTAAACTATAAAGCATTACACAAAGACAAGTTGTCATTATCCTCCAAAAAAGACCCCTTAAGGAAATTTGTTGTTTATTTTGCACCAATTATTTGAGCTTTCTACTGATCTTTTTGTATTTTGAATGGCACACTATGTTATTTAAAAAGCAACTTTTAATCTGTTTAAAGAAGGAGAGTCCAAAGCATTAGATTAATCTGCTTACAACACAGGGCCAGATGTTCCAAGGTCTATCAAAATGCACAGGTCACAATTAACTGGCATTCAGCTAGCTCTCTTACCAAGCAGTCTCTTTTCTCTGTGATGAATGGAGCTAGAACTCCATCCTTCCAATTTCCTGAGATATTCCATGTTGCAGCAAAGCAAAGAGAAATGAAAGTAAACAAAAGTTTTGTAGTATGTTTCTGAGCATCCTCTGACCATCCATGTGGTGATTTGTGCTGATCAATCTACACTAGATTGATCAGCTACACCAGAAAGCTACACTAGAAAGAATAATCCAATTATCATTATGCAAAGTCATTTTTGTTGGAATTTTTACTTTTTAAATTTTTTTCTTTTATTGATGTCTTCTTATTTTCATACCAGTCATTTCCTGATATAACTGTCTTCCATTCCACCCTCCCTTATAGCAAAAGAAAACTGACAAAAATGAGTGGCATAACAATCTTGTAGAAGTCACTTAAACTCTCTGGGTCTTAATTTTCTGATCTGTAAAATGGGGGAGTATGGTGGGGCTAAAGGTCTCTTGTTGTTCTAGATACTCTCCAAGATTCTTTCTGGCTCCACTATGACTCCATGATGGTGTGAACCCCATATATAAAATTCAGTAACAGTAGCATACTCTTCTAAGAAGAAAGAGATATTTCCTTATCTGGTCCCCAGGATCAAGAATAGTCATGAGAATTAATCAGAGCTTGGTTGTCCTTGAGTGTTGTTTTCATTTATGTTATTTAATCATTGCATTTTTTGTTTTCCTGGTTTTCTTCATTCGCTCTACATTTGTCCATACGATGTTTCCCCATATTGTTCTGAATTTCTCATATAGGTCATATTCCATTATTTTCTTCATAGTCATTTTAAGGCAGTAAAAGGTAATAATTAAAAAAAGAACTTGGAGCAACATTCTTAGAACTATCAAATTTTAGAATTGGAAGAAGCCCCAGTAGCTATCTTGTCCAACCCATACCCCATCAAAATAATCACCAGTATAACATACTTGACAAGAAGTAATCCAGCCTCTTTAGAGGCCTCCAATAAAGGGGAACCCATTCTGTACTGAGGCAGCACATTCCACTTACAGGTGGCTGCATTTCTTTTTTTGGCTAGGCAATGGGTTTATGTGACTTGCCCACGATCACACTTCTAGCGTCAAGTGTCTGAAGCTGGACTTGAACTCGGGTCCTCCTGACTCCAGGGGCAGTGCTCTAACCACTGCTCTGCCTAGCTGTCCTGCCTCTATTTTTTTTCATGCAATTCAATAAACATTGACTAAACACTGACAATGTCAGAGGCACTATCCAAAGCTCAAAGAGAGCCAACGGGAAATGAGGCAAATTCTACCCTCCAGGAGCAAGATCAAAACCATCTCCACAGTGATGCTCTTGATTCCTCAGCACAAACTGGATTAGAAATTGTCATCCCAAAGTGTATAAAGGAAATGAAGCTTTTAGATCCAAATGACAGAAATGTGCAGAACCCTATAAAGTGCCTTTTAAACTCACAGAATAGTGAAAGGTCAGAGAAAGCATGACCTGCATTGTAAAGCTCCCCTCTTTGCAGTAATAAACAAAACATAATGACCAAGACATTGAAACAACAGCTCACTTAGCATGACATTAAGCATCCATTTTAGCCATCCATTTTAGTCACCCATTTCTGGGTCTCTTAGAGTCCTAGCAAAGATTTATTATAAGATATATTAGTTCTGGCTTATTTGCTCTGCAATAACTATGTGTTTAGAGGCCCTTTGGACCTTCAGTGTTTGTTGTCAAAGTGCATCAGAGTCAGATTTATTCAGTACATCAACAAGCATTTATTAAGTACTTACCATGTGCCAGGCACTGTGCTAAGTGCTATTTATAAATATTATCTCATCTCAACAACACTGTGACATTAGTGTTGTTAAGTGACTTGCCCAGAATCACAAAGCTGGTAAATATCTGAGGCCAGATTTGAACTTAGATCTTCCTGACTCCAGGCTCAGTGTTCTATCCACTGCACCACCCAACTATACTATATAAGGGATGAGAAGAGAAAGTGAGGGAAAAATTAAATATAAGAATGCAGAACTGTGTAGTAGTTGAAAGATAAAACATTTCAGAAGACAAGAGGATGGCATTATACAAATACCATATATCCAAAATACTGTGCCCTGGGGAGCACTCCTCACTCCTGGGCAGGGGGGAAAGGAGAGAGAGAGAGACAGAGAGAGAGAGAGAGAGAGAGAGAGAGAGAGAGAGAGTCAGAGTCTTGACCTATTAGAATGTAAGCTCCTTGAGGCAGGGAGCTTCACTTTTGCACTTCTATCTCCGAGTCAAATGCTCTTTCAATTATAGTACCAACTGTATAGGAAAACCAGAAAGGTAGGAAGGTCCTAGCTTATAGGAGGGTTGATAACAAACAAACAGAGGAATTTTTATTTGACCCTGAAGGTGAAATAGAGTCACTGGACTTGACTGAATAGGGATAAGGAATGAGATGGTCAGACTTGTACTTTAGGAAGATCATTTTGACAGCTGAGTGGAAGAATGACTGGGATGGGAAAAGACTTAAGGCAGAGAAGCCAAATCACTGGCTATTTCAATAGTCTAGGTGTGAGGTGTTAGGAGTTTGCCCAAGGAGGGTGGCTGTGTCAGAGGAGAAGGAGGTGTATTTGAGAGATGCTGCACAGGTAGAATTGGCAGGACTTGGCAAAAGATTGGATATGGGAGAGGAAGATGAAAGAGACAGAGAGAGAGAGAGAGAGAGAGAGAGAGAGAGAGAGAGAGAGAGAGAGAGAGAGAGAGAGAGGAGGCAAGCATAGGTTATGAGCCTGGGTAGCTGAGAGAATGGTGTTGCCCTTAACAGTATAAGGAAAATTAGGGAGAGAGGAGAATTTGGTGGAAAAGATAATGAGTTTATTTTTGAACATGTTGAGCTTAAGATGTCTGTGAGACTTCCCATTTGAACTGTCTAGTAGTAAAGATGTGAGACTGAAGGTCCAGAGAGTGGTTAGAGCTAGACAAATAAATCTGATAATGACCTGCATGCAAATGAGAGCTGAATACATAGAAGCTGATGAGATCACCAAGTGAAATAATGTAAAGGGAGAAGAGAATGGTGAGTGTCCACCTGGATAACAGAGCCTTGGGGGACAACTTTAGCAATCATGACATAGATAAATTTTCAGCAAATGAGACTGAAAAGGAGTGGTAAAATAGGTAGGGGGAAAATGAGGGGGTAATAGTGTCACAAAAATCTAGAATGAAGAGTATGAAGAAGAAGAGGGTGATCAACAGTGGCAAGGACTACAGAGTGGTCAAGAATGATGAAGATTAAGAAAAGGCAATTCGATTTAGCAATTAAGAAACCCCTGATTAATTTGAGGAGAGAAGTCTTGGTTGAATGATGAGGTTGGAAGCCAAACTACAGAGAGTTAATAGGAGACTGAGAGAAAAGGAAGTGGAAGCATCACGTGCAGAAACATTTGAAAATGCAACATAGCATAACTCTTTCACATATTTCATTCACAGAGTCCCTCCTAACTGGCATCTGGAAAGGAGGAAATAGAGCAGAATGTTTCTTCCCAGTGTATCACTGACAGATACCTAGGGCCTGTGGCTTTTTTGGCATGTTTTTAAACAAAATTCTGCCAATAATGTGTCCCTAATTAGTTAAATTTAAGCACAAGTACCCTAATATGATGATGGTGGCAGCTGATCTCTGGAATATCCCAGAAATAACAGACAAATGTTTTCAGGTGATAAGGACAGAGATAAAAATCACTTAAGAAATAATGAAGAGAAACCCTGCTGAACCTTTCAGAAATATGGTAAATATAAGGGTGCTATGATCTTTCTATATGAGCCAATTATATTTTCATTTTTTTGCCTTTCTGAAATATCTCCTGGCAACATGGAAATAAGAAATGTAATGTAAATTAGCATGGCTCTGCAAATTCAAGTATGCTTTAGTATGCATGAACCAATAAGATAGTCTTGTAGGGTTTTTTTTTCTGAGACATCTGTGATAATCCATATTAACAGAGCTTAGCTGTCACATCATTTACTGTGGTATGAACTGATAAATACACGTTACAATTATTCTAAGTACTTTAAAATTTTGACATTTCCCATGTGTGCATGAATGTGTTTGAAAATAACCCTATTGTTATACTTAGTATCATAGGGTAAATTAAGATTTTTTATATCTACAAAGGACATTTTCTCATCCAACCCCCTCACTTTAAAAAATGGGTAAAATGAGCCCTGAAGAAGTAATGTGATGTGGCTAGGGACACACAAGTAGTAGTAAGTAACAGAGCCAAAATTTCAACCTAATCTTCTGACTCCAAGTTCAATACCATTTCCACTACACCTTTCAAGAATAACAGTAGCTAGCCATCATGTTAGGTGAAGGGCAAAGAGGTGACTCAGTAGATAGAGCACTGGGCCTGGAGCCAGGAAGCCCTGAGTACAAATCTGGCCTCAGACACTTACTAGCTGTGTGACCCTGGGCAAGACACTCAACCTTGTTTGCCTCAGTTTCCTCATCTGTAAAGTAAGCTGGAGAAGAAAATGGCAAACCACTCCAGTATCTTTGGCAAGAAAACCCCAAATGAGGTCACAGAGAGCCAGACACTACCGAAATGACTGAACAACAACAAACCTACTGTATATATATTTTTTAGAATTTTGTCAGTCACTCATCCCTGTTTTTGTAAAACAGACTCAGTCTTCCATTTACATAAACTGATTTTGTTTATGTAATCAGATAATTATTTCATTTATTTAATAATGGAAAGGGCATCATGGCATAAAGAAAATAACACCAATCTTAGAATGAGAAGGTCTGGTTCCACCATTTTCTAGCTTTGTGACCTTGAGCACATCTCTTCATCCCTCTGAGCCCCAATTTTCTCCCCAAAATAATCAGGATAATAATACCTGCTTTATTCTGTAGGATGTTCTTGAGAATCTAAAGAAATAATGTATTTAAGCATTGTGTTATCCTAAAACCCTGTGTAAATGTAAGGTATTAGATATGACTGGTCAGGGTACAATCCAAGGGGGGTAATTCATCAAACGTGTATTTAGCACCTACTCTGTGCCAGGAACTAGAAATACAATAACAAAAAGAAGAGCCTCCAGGAGTTTGCATTCTATTTCAAAGACATAGAAAATTAAATGCAAAGTAGATACAAAATAATTGCAGGGGCCAGAGCAGGGATGACACTTGAACTGAGTTAGAAAGCCAGGGATTCTACAGGCTAAAGGTGAGGAGGGCAGGTATTCTAAGCATGGGTTCAGGCCCAGAAGTCAGAGATGAAAAGGGGAGCAGCAGAGAGGCCAGTTTGACTGGAATGTAGAGTACACAAAAAAGAGCATCATGAAATTAGCTTAGAAAGGTAGGTGGCAACTGATCTTGAAGGGTTTTAAAAGCTAAGCAGAGAGATTTGTTTTGGTTTTTAAGCCTAATCAAGAGGGGAGTCATTAGAACTTCTTAAGCAGGGGAAATGGTCATATCTGTACAGTGTGAAGGGTGGGTTGGCATTAAAAAAAAAGGGACTAGAAAGAAAGGGAAGGGACTGGAGGCAAGAAGGCCAATTAGAAGACTAAGGCAATAGTACAGGAGGAAGGTAATGGGAGCATGAACTGAGGCAGTGACTGTGTGCATGGAGAGAAGTGGGACAGATGGGAGATATATTGTGGAAGGCAGTCAGCCATTTGTTCCAGTAATCCCTGAAGTGTCCTATGTTTTCGCATTTTTATAGGATAGGAGGAAATAGTAGGCTTGCCATGCTAGTGGACTCTGCCATTAGGCTTGGCAGTTCTGAAAACTGGCTTTGTGGAGCCTATGATACTATGACCATTTACAGAAATCCTGCATCTCAATGAGTTGGTAATCCAAGAGAGTCATGTAGTTCTGCCCTGGCCACCTGCCTAAGCCCCAGTGATATGTAAGCGGACTTTTCCTGTTGGATGTCCTCTGCCATCTACTCCTGGAAAGCGCGAAATTGTTGCTGCCAAAATCTACCTCCCCAAATGGCTCAGACAGTCTGGCCAACACTGAGACCACCACTGATACTTCAGGCATCCATCTAGTGAGGCAGTGAAGGACTCCCCTCCCCTATGAGTATTCTAGCTTCCTCTTCTCCCAGAAGCAATGTAGTCTCTCTCTTAACAGCTGACAGTAGATATCTAGCCCTGCCTTAAAGACAGGGGTTAAGTTCCATTACAAGTAACATAGGTAGACTTTTTTTCCCAACAAGGCTTATTGGCAGTCGCAAAGCTATAGTATGACTTGTCTTTTGGAGAAAGGAATAGAGGTTAAGAAAACAAAACAAAAACAGATTTGCTTTTTTGTGTGGTGATTGAAGGAAAAAGAATTCTCATTTTCCAACCTACCCATTTGGTCATCCTAATTGGTGACATCATCTAAATCAAATTCAGATCAGCCATTTCCTTCAGGCTTTGAGGGCAAAAAAAGACTTTTCTAAGGAAATTGAAGTAGCTGATTTCCTCATTGGATCCCTACAAAAGTAAAAGATGGGTTTATTAATAGGAGCATTAGTCCTGTTATCCTGCCCAGATCTCAATTTATATAATTACATTCCTCCTACCTAATTTATCCCTGTAGTTTTAATTGGTTTCAGTATTTGACTTGACTTCTCCTAAATTGTTGTGTAGTGTTGCTATTTGGTATTAAACAGCTGCTGTGTTCCATCATGAAACTGAATGTGCTCAAGCAATGAATACAGGGATTTCTGCCCATTGGACTACAAAGCAATTTACAAAGACTTTGAGGTGATAAAGTGTTCCTCGAGTCAGCGGGAAGGAAAGGAGGGAGGGAAGAAGTTAGAAGAGAGGAAGGAAGAAAAAAGGGAAGGAAGGAAAGAAATGAAGGAAGGAAGGAAGGAAGAAGAAAGGGAGAGAATAAGGGTGGACTAGATGGCCACTGAGATCCCTTCCAACTCTAAAAATTCTGTGATTTTGTTTAGAATGAGAGAGAACCCTGAAGAGATAATGAGATGAAAGCCCTCTACTGAACTGCATATATATGTGGTGTGCGTCTGAGTGTACACGTACATACATATGTATATATGTATCTGCTTACATGCCAAAATGTGCATATAGATAGATGGATTATGTATGTGCATATATATATATATATATACATATGTACATACATATATTCTTTCAAAAGTCAAGTTACAAGCATTTATTAAGCGCTTGCTATATTTCAGGCACGGTACTAACACTGAGGATATAGAGCAAGGCAACATGAATATATAGATAGCACAGTCTATTGACTCACTTATATTTTGACCTGAATTTGGTTTAGTTTCTTTTATTCCTCAATACAAATGTAGTGTTCAGTCACATGCCTACTCTTCCTATTCCTCAATTTCTGTATAGTTCTTTAAATCAGACAATCCAAACTCTTAGATTTGTTTTCAAAATGAGTGATTTCTAACTAAGTTATAATTTCTCTTAGGGATTACAAAGCCACTTAATAGTTTTTATGTCTTCAGTCAAATTTTTATGAATCTTAGGAAATTAACTTTAAAGGACAATGTCTAAGACCCTTGTAAATCATTTTATTCTCACTTGCATATTTTATCATCTCTTTGTTGTGTAGTTTATGTGTGTTTTAGTTTGATTCTTTCAATTAATACTAATAAAAACTGCATATTATATCTAAAATTAAATTAGATGAGAAATGCATGGTAATAATAATAACCATTTATATATTATATACATATATTTGTGTGAATGTGTGTGTAATCACTTTAAGATTTAGAAAGCACTTTACAAATATATTACCTCATTTGAGTCTCACATCAATGCCAGTACCATCAGTATCATTATCACCCTTTTTTACTGATGAGGAAACTATTCCCAGAGCAGATAAGTGACTTCTCCATGATCACATAACTAATAAATTCTGAGGTGGGATCTAAACCCAGGTTCACCAGAATCCAGTCTCACGTACGTAAATATAGACATAGTGAGAGTTTTTATAACATTATGTAAACTGCAAGTATAGGGATTTGGTTCTTCCAACATATATTGTACTATCTCAAAATATTTTTAAAAGGACCTTTCCCAGAAGAGCACTTGAAATGAAGCATGGGTACTTTCTGCTTTATCTCAATGAAAGCATGTTCTTTCTTATGCTTGTATATAGGTGACCATATTCTGGTCTAACAATGTCCCTAGGGACCTTTCTGAGTGAATTTTCAGATATTTAGTTAAATAACAACTGGTAGTAACTGAGGACACATTTTCACAGATCTCACTGATGACAAGAAATATGGTTCACCTCTATGTCCATCCCATTATGCATAATTGGGGGAGGAGAGAGAGACATAAAGAAATTTAAAAGTCTTTTATTCAATGTCTTTTAACTATTTTTACAATTTGTACTGTTGTCTTTTTTACACCACTTTCACATTCAAGGGATATATTATATCCCTCTTCTACCCCCACTCAGTAAAACATCACTTGTAACAATGATTTAAAAGGAAAGTAGAAGTAGCAGTTCATCAAATCTAATGAAATCTGATGGCATGGGCACCATTCTACACTCATAGTCCACCACCTCTGCAAAAAAGAAGCTGTCTGTTAATCCTGTGACCTTAAACCTGCCTCGTTAGCAGCATCTTTCCACTTCTCTTTTTCCTATTTTCTTCACACATACATGCCATCCTGGCCTGACTGGGAAGACTGAGTTAACAGACAAAGTGGTATTCTGAAGCCTTGTTAGCAAGAACAAATATACTCTTGACAGTGATTATTGCCTCCCAGGGAGAAAATGGCTCAGCAACACAAATGAGTAACTGTCATCTAGATAACCTCAGTGCATGACATGCTTTTCAGAATTGGCTGAGGAAACACAACACCCCCACGTTAGCCAGCTTTTCCTGCATGCATAAACAGCATGCAACATATAATTTCCCTCATTTTGGATCTGCCCCCTACACCTTAGGGTTTGGGATTAAAATAAGGGAGTGCAATTCAAGTAAAGAGGCAAAATATGAAAAAAAAACAGCAACAAAATATGTGAACTTTTGCAAGTCCTCTTCGACCATCTGTGGATTTGGGAGTTATTAAACCAGAAAGAAGTAGAATATCAACATAATCCCCTAAAAGAGCAACATAGCTACATAAAACTGAAAGTGCTATTCAAAGAACTTCAATATTTCCATGATATTTACAAGTTTTCTAGAAGGAAAATCTCCTTCATATCACTGGCTGGTTTTCCTACTAATGGGTGATTGACCAAAAAGGTGAGAGGATGGTAGATAGAAT
Source organism: Vombatus ursinus (assembly GCF_900497805.2). Classification (NCBI taxonomy): domain Eukaryota; kingdom Metazoa; phylum Chordata; class Mammalia; order Diprotodontia; family Vombatidae; genus Vombatus; species Vombatus ursinus. The sequence continues at coordinate 95,053,447 of NW_020954590.1, forward strand.
ATTCCATACAAGGATCACCTGAAGGCTCGGGGGATATTTATCCTGGACAATAAAAAACTGGTGGGGTGATGGTCAGTGTCTTCATGTATTTGAAGGCCGTGATTTAGAATGATAGAATCATAGATTTATAGGTGGAAAGGACCTCGAGGGTCATCTAGTCTAAACTCTTTATTTCACAGATGAGGATACTGAGACCCAAAGTTACGAAACTTGCCTAAAGTCATAAAATACTAAAGGCAGAGTTGGAATTAAATCCAGGTCCTTGGACTTGAAGGAAGGAACAACTTTCTAATAATTAGATCTATCCAAAAGTGACATACGCTGGCTAAGAAAGTAATGAGTTCCCCATCAGTGGAATTTTTCAATCAGACGCCTGACAGCCAGTGGTTGGGAGTGTTACATAGGTGTGACAGCTAGATAACACAGTGGATAGAACAGCAAACCAATTCAGTCAAGTACTAAGTGGCAAGGCACTTAACCTTTATTTGCCACAGATTTCTCATCTGTAAAATAGGGATAATAATAACACCTACTTCCTATGGTTGTTATGAGGATAAAATCAGCTATTTGTGAAGTGTTTACAAACCTTAAAACATTATATAAATGTCAACTACTATTATTATTATTGTTAGAAGAGCTTCTAGTTCAGGTCCTGGTTGAACTGAGTCCCCTTTCATTTCTTAGTTTCTGTGATACTGTGAAGAAGAATAATAATAACAACAACAACAACAATGACTAACATTTATATAGTACTATAAAGTTTACAGAGTACTTTACATATATCACATTTGATCCTCATAAACCTGTGAGATAGGCATTATTATTAACTCCATCTGTAAAAAGGAAAAAACTAAAGATGAGGGGACCTAATTATGATTTGCTCACAGTCTTAATAGTTAGTTTCTAAAGCAAGATTTGAACTCAGGTTCAAATCAACCTGACTCCAGGTCTAGTACTTTGCCCACCATGCCAGCTAGGCACATGGTTTGATAGTTCATTTCCTCCAGTAATATGTTCTGTCACTGGCCTTTTAGGGGATCAACAACCATAATAACGTTTTTAGTGCAAATTCCTTGTGAGGAGACTGTTTCACTCATTGTATTTTGTATGTCCAGCTCCCAGGACAGTGCCTGGTACATAGAAAGGGCTTAAAAATATATCTTAATATCAGTTTCCTCTTCTGTAAAATGGAGAAGTTGGGTTTGATGGCCTCTAAGATCTCTCTTATCTCTAAATCTGTGATCCTGTAACACTAAAATTGCCTTGTCTAGTCACTCAGCCATCTTCAATGAGGAAGTAGAAATGGGGCAACATAAGAGTGAGAGTCAGATTATTTTTTTCTTAGTTTCGTGGTTCAAGGAGTACATCACCTAGTAGCCAACCTACTAGTGATGAGCTTATCCATATTTAGTTAGGCTGGTCCTTGGGAAGCAAGAAAAGTCTGTTACCAGAACCATCCTCAGAGCTTTTCCATTATGATAGAACCAGCCAGATGTCATCATTCAACTGAAACAGTATTCTCCAAAGTTAACCAATGATCTTTCAAATGCCAAATTTAATGGCTTTTTCTCAGTCCTCTTTCTTCTTTACCTATCTGCAGCCTTCCTTGCTGTGGATTACCCTCTTCCCCTTGATATGTTTTTGAGACACTTATCTTTCCTGTTTGTCCTGTTTTATCTTTCCCCTCAATACTTTTTTTTCCCTTTTTCTACTTTCTCTATTACTTCCAAGGGCACTACCATCTTTCCAGTCACCAGCCTCACAAACTCAATTCTTCACTCTCTAATCTATTGCCATGTCCTGTTATTTCTACCTTTAAGACTTCTTATGTATACATCATCTTCTCTACTGTGAGCTTGCTACCACCCTGATACAAGCTCTCATCAGCTCATGCCTGGGTTATTGCAACAGCCTGCTTGTTAGTCTCTCTCTATCAAGTCTCTGCCCATTCTAGTCCTTCTTCCACTCAGATATCAATGTGATCTTTGCAGCTCCACCTACTTTATCCTGCTATTCAATAAATTTCAGTGGCTCCTTATTACCTTCAGGATCAAATATAAAATCATCTGTGTTGTTTTAAAGTCATCCATTACTTGCTCCCTTCATACGTTTTCAGTCTCCTTACACTTTGCTCCTCTTTGCATACCCCATGATGTAGCAACACTGTCCTCCTTCCTGTTTTTTTCACGAGATACTCCATTGACTGACGGTCTGCATTTTCATGGACTGTCTCTCATGTCTAGAATGTTGTGTCTCCCTCTGAATCTCAGCCTCCTAGATTCTCAAGATTCCCTCAAGTCTCAACTAAAATCCCACTGAATACAAGATGCCTTTCTGAATCCCCCTGAATCCTAGCATTTTCCCTCTGAGGATACCTACAATTTATCCTTTACATATGTGGTTTATATGTAATTGTCTGCTTGCAGCCCTCCTCCCCCACCCCCACCCCTTGCCACCCTTTGGTTTTGAGCTCCTTGAGGGCAGGGAGCACTCATTTTCCTTTCATTTTAACACTATTCCTGGAACAAAATAAGGACTTCATGAATGCCTTTTAATTAACAGTTTGTGCTGCTTTGGCATAGCTTGTGAGACCCCAGTCACATCTCTTCATGAGGCATCAAATTAGCAAATGTACAGTGAGAAATTATCTACAATACCACACTTAATCTGCTTGAGTATAAAGGCCCTACTACTACTACTAATAATAATAATAATAATAATACCTAATATTTATATAGTGCTTACTGTTTACCAGGCACTATGCTAAATGCTTTACAATTATTATCTTATTTGACCCTCACAAAACCATGGGTGATAACTGCTGTTATTATCCTCATTTTAAAGAAACTGAGGCAAGCAGAGGTTAAGTGAGATACCCAGGTTTACACAGTTAATAGGTATCTGAAGCTGTTGAACTCAGGTCTTCCTGACTCCAGGTCCAGCATTCTTTCCCCTGGACCACTTAGATGTTCACACCCAAAGCAAGAATCCCTTTTATAACATCCCTAACATCTAGTCATCTAACTTCTGCTGGATACATAAATACAAGGGAATGTCACCCAGTTTAAGGCTATCCCACAGGAAATCATGGACTCTTACAAGAAATTCTATTGCCTTGGCATGACTCAAGTCTCAGGTGACTTGTTTTCTACCTGCCTTATTCCTGAAGATACTTTTCTATAGAAAAGAGTAGCATTTAAAATGGTAAGATTGAATTGAGCAGTTTACTCAAAATACCTAGCCCTACCTACAGCTTAGCTTTCTGTTCTTCTTTGAGAAAACAGTACAATCACATTCTCAGGTTGACCTTCTCTTAACATCCTACAAAAAATGAGATGCCTAGTGAGGATAAATTAGTTGTTCTTTCTCCGGTTAATAACCGTTGCTGTGTCTCAGAGCAGAAGATACCTCTGTAAAACCCTCAATGAATTTTTTAAGTGAAAAAAAATCTCCCTTGTAGAATTAATGTGACATGTCTTGTTCTCTCTTGAACTTCCAGGCAGTGAGCTAAGGTTTAAAAGGAAATGGAGTTGATTAGAATAAATTAGAAGGAAGTGGAGTTGATTAGGTCATGGACATTGGTCTCCAGTATTAAGTAATACTGCTTCTTTGAACTTTATTAGATAAATACTTGTGCTTTTTTAAAAAATGATTCTATGTGAACAGACAGTTTTCAGAAGAAGAAATCGAAGTTATCTATAGTCATATTAAAAAAATGCTGTAAATCACTATTAATTAGAGAAATGCAAATGAAAACAACTCTGCGTTACTCACACCTGTAACACTGGCTTGTGGTTTGTCCTTTGTTCTTGAAGAGGCCCATGATATCAAGAAGATGATGACTTGACTTGCAATTGAATTGGATTTGAGTAAGGGAGAGCTGTACAGAGTCACCAGCCTCACTTTGTCCTCCAGAGCCATCTGGGTCCATGGCCAGATATAGATCAGAATGACTGGAGAAGGCCCAGGATGCAGTGAGAGACCTCAGCCTTTTTAAGCTAAGGTCTTTCCAGGTTCTCACTTTGAGTGAGGCAATGCCCATTCTGTGAATAGGCTTGCTTAAGAAGTGAGTCAAGGAATGGCCCCTTTAATAAAAAAAAAAATCAAATTGGGAGGGAAAGACTCTCAGGGTTGCTTGGCAAAAGAGAAATAATTACTATTTATATTCATTCTGAGCTAGGAGGGCCTAAAAAATAACCATTAATTGGTGCTGAGTCAGGGACCTATTGTTGTTCAATCAATGAGAGCCAGGGTGAATTGAGTAATATGGCAGAAAAGGAAAATGACAAATGTTGTAGTCAATGTGGAAAAATAGGGACACTGATGCAACGTTGATGGAGTTGTGAACTGATCCAACCATTCTGGAGAACAATTTGGAACTATACTCAAAGGGCTATAAAGCTGTGCATACCTTTGACCCAGAAATATCACTACTAAATCTGTACTCAAAAAAGATCAAAGAAAAAGAACCTACATGTACAAAAGTATTTATAGCAGCCCTTTTTGTGATTGCAAAGAATTGAAATTGGGATGCCCACCAATTAGGGAGTGGCTGAACAAGTTGTGTTACATGATTGTGATGGAATACTATTGTACTCTAAGAAATTACTAGCAGGGGGCAGCTAGGTGGTGCAGTGTATAGAGCACTGGCCCTGAAGTCAGGAAGACCTGAGCTCAAATTCGGCCTCAGACCAAATACTTGACACTTACTAGCTGTGTGACCCTGGGCAAGTCACTTAACCCCAGTTGCCTAAAAAAAAAAAAATTACTAGCAGGATGCTTTCAGAAAAATTTGAGAAGACTTACATGAACAAGAGATATGAGCAGGGCCAGGAGAACATTGTACACAATAATGGCAATATTGCATGTTGATCAACTGTGAATAAAGTCATTCTCAGCAATACAAAGATCCAAGACAATTCTGAAGGTCTTATGATGAAAAATGCTATCCACCTTCAGAGAAAGAATTGATGGAGAATGAATTCAGATTAAAGTATACTTTTTTAAACTTTATTATTTTGAGGGTTATTTTGTCTGTTTTCTTTTGTAGCATGGCTAAAATAGAAAAGTTTTGCATGACTGCACATGTATTATCTATGCCAAATTGCTTGCCTTCTCAAGGAGGAGGGAGGAAAAGAAAGGGAAATAATATATCATTCAATTTTTTTAAAGAATGTTAAAATTTTTGTTTACATGTAATTGAGAAAAATAATATTTAAATTAAATGTCAAATTTCTTTTAAAAATTGATTCTAGTCTGTAACACAAAGATGGATCTATATGTGCCCTCCTGGTTAGTTTTTCACCAGGTCAATAGATAAGAATGCTACTTAATGTTGTAGTGCAGTCTGAATTAGCTTGTAAAGGCTGTCCCATGGTGCATGATCAAAATTGCCATTCCTGGTCCTGGTCAATTGTCTGGGAGATTTGGGGGAAGGGAGGGCTACTTCCAGTCATGTATGAATCCAAGCTAAAACACTTTCATTATGAAATTTTAAGTGGTCCCATTATTGGATGGGGAACCAGAAGATTTGATAATCCATTGGTTGTATAGAAGGGAGCAGCTGGTCCCTCAGCCATTTTCCTCCCTATAGTTGTAGTTATGCCACCAGAAATCATGTCTGCTTGCACCAGATTTTCAGCTGCTTCTGAGAGGCAGATAAGGTGACTGGTCCTACTTCTCATCTCCAACCTTCATATGGACCTGAGCACATGGCATCTAAATCATATCTCCTGCTTTGGCTGGTTAAAGACCCCAAATTTGCTATAATTGCTACAACATAAAAACATGGGATTTTTCAATTTTAAAGCCAATTATTGAAAAATGCTACTATTAAGCTATTTCATGATGACTCTTTTAGTGTCATTGTGTAAGTACTTGCTCGTGTTTCTTACTATTCTGTTTGTTTACTATGCTTATTAAAGTTTTCTTACAGTTTCCTTTTCTCTTTAAATGTTAGCTATTATTATGACTCAGGATTTTGCCTCAACATCATTTTACTAAAAATTTGTTTTCATCATACAAATTAGAAAAGTGTAAGAGTTTGGGATAAATTTGTATGGAGTCAAAGAGACATTAAATAAATGTCTCTTTGTGATGGGCTGCCTTTTGAGGTTGATTTCCTTATTCCTATAGAAGTAATGGGCTGCCTTTTGAGGTTGATTTCCTTATTCCTATAGAAGTTCCAACAGATATCAGATGACCACTTGTTGAAGACTTTGGATAAAGAGTCATGCTTTAGAGCAAAGTTGGCCTACAAGGCCAGTGAGGTCCCTTCCAACTTTTGTATTCTATTTCTATTTCTTTCTATAATGTGTCCTAGAAGTTGCCTGGTTGATAAATCTTTAGCGTAACCATGGTTTTCACATGATTGACTTCCTTTCCCTAAAAGTATATTTAATTAAGGATTTTGGTTCATGGTACAATGAAAATAGGATTGAATTTGGCATCTAAGGGCCTAACTTCAAATCCTACTACTTGGTACCTGTGTGGTCTCTCTGGGTCTCTATAATATGAATGAATTAGACTATTTGGCAGGAGTAGTGTGTGATTTTTAGCTAGAGTAATGAACTTGAAGTTAATAAACCTTGAATTCAAATCCTATCTCAAATACTAACTGTGTGACCCTTCACAAAGTCCTTTAACCTCCTTGTGTCCTCATCTGTAAAAAGATGGGTTTGGACTTGATGTCCAAGATAATTTCTGGCCCTATATTGTCCTGTAATCTGATAATCTATAAGGTCCTTTCTGTTTCTAAATGTATGACTCTGATATTGGTTGGGTTCTGTTGAGTTCACATTCACATACAGCCTAGGAAATAGTTTTTAAAAATAATTCAAACCAACTGTCACTAGGTCAAGAGAATACAAACTTCTATGTTCCCAAAGATCCTCCATAGATTTCCATGAAAAGTCAACAAAAAGAAAAAAACCTATGGAGACTCAATTTTTTCTGAGCTTTTGCCTAATTTTCATTAGACCTGATGCCCAATTTCCTTTAGGCTCATGCTATTGTGTTTTGGGCCTAGCCCACAGATCAGTATTTTTTTTTAATTCATTAATGTGGAATTAAAGATATGCAAAGTAGAACAGTGAGAAGTATGTTAGATATGGGATTAGACAATCTAGTTTTGAATCCTGGATTTGCCATTTCCTGCCTGACTGACCTTGAGTGAGTCATTTAACTTCTCTAGGCCTCAGTTTCCTTATCTGTACAATGAGGTGGTGAATTCCTTTCCATCAGCTAGGTGGTATAGTGGATAGAATACTGGATATGGAATCAAGAAGATCTGTGTTCAGATTCAGTCTCAGGCACTTGCTAGCTATGTCACTTGGGCAAATCACTTGACTTCTATATCCCTCAGTTTCCTCATCTGTAAAATGGGAGTAATAATAGCACCTGCCTCCCAGGGTTGTTGTGAGGATAAAAATCAGACATTTTTAAAGAGGTTCACAAACCTTAAAGCATTATGTAAATTCTAGCTATTATTATTTTATCTATAAATCTGTAATCCCATATCTCCAGTATTGAAAGGGGACATACCAGGTGACACAAAAGCAAAATGCATAGTTAAGCAGTCCTTACACAGAATCTAACTTGCATACAAGTAGCACATTTTAGGCCAATCTCCAAGCTTATCTTTCTTCTCCTCCTTTAAGTTCATACTCTCAGTCTTGCCTTGAGCCTCTCCACAAGTCCTGGCCAATATTCAGAGAATCATATGCTCTTGGGATTTAAATCATTGTTTTTAATTTGAGATCTTCAAACTTTAAAAAATATTTTGATAGCTATATTTTGATATATCAAAATATTGGTTCCTTTGTATTCTTGTTCATTTTATTTTATGCATTCACAAGTATTTTTCACAAATTTACAAATATTATTCTGGGAAAGGCTTCACCAGAATTCTAGAAGGATCCATGACACACAAAAAAGTTAGGAACCCCTGTTTTTTTTATTTTAGACAAATGCTAAAACTTAAATACATAATAAGAAAAGAAAAAGAAACATTATAAACTTAAGTATAAAATGAGAAAAAACAAAAAATGTCATGTGCACTGCAGAACATAGGAGAGAATTCAAATTATATAGTGATAACTTTTCATTTCAAGAAAGCCTATATATTACATACTGTTCATTATGTTGAAAGCTGTACATATTTTCTCTGCTTCCTTGTAGGTTTTCTTTTGTTCCCTGCTGTGCACTTTTTACTTTGTTCTTTTTTCCCCCCTCGCTCCTCCCTACCCACCATCCCAAGGCTACAATTGAGCATTGGATATATTTATATATAGATATTGATATATACATATACTTATATATACAAACATGCATATATACATACATACATACATATACATATACTTTCCCTAAGAGATTCTACTCCTAATCTTTGTTTTTGTTTGTGCATATCTCTTTATTTTTCCTATCTCTCCTAATTCCTCTAATTTACTCCTCCCTGCTACCTTACCCTCCTATTACTTTAACCTACCCCAACTCCAGTAATCCCTCCCTTATCCTCCCATTCCCCTAAATCTAAACTCCCTTCTATATTGTCCATTTAACCTATTCCCACACCCTCCCCTCTAAAGATCCCTCCTTTATCCTCTCCCCCATCCCTATCACCTTAGAGTTTTATTTGTTTCTAAATTTAGAAGACTTTTATACTCTTCTAAATATGTAAGTATTTTCCCTTCTTAAACCCATTCCCAGTGAGAGTAGGTTTCCAGAACTAACAGCCCTCCTCCCCCATCTAATTCCTCTGTATTAGTTCTTTTTCTTGCACCTCATTTGTAAAAGATAATTACTCTTTTAGCTGCACTTGAATGGCTTTACTTTTTGAAGTCATATCATACTCAGGTCTACCCCAATCTTCCTTATAAGTTACCTAATTACTAGTAACAATCTTAGACATAGGTTTTACATTTTTCATACATAAAAGGTAAATATTCTATTCTTATTGAGTCCCTTGTAATTGGTCATTGGTATGTACCTTATATTTCTCTTGGCTCTTGCATATTAAATCTTCTATTGAGTTAGGGTTTTGTTTTGTTTTTTTTAAACAAAGACCTGAAAGTCTGACAATTGATCAAATATCCATTTTCTTTTTCATTCAGCATTATGCTTAGCTTTGCTGGGTATGATATTTTCAGCCAGAAGGCCAATTCTTTTGTTCTTCAATATACAGTGTTCCAAGACCTGTGATCTTTTAGTGTTGCCTCTGCTAGGTCTTGTGTGATTCTAATTGTGGTAATACCATATATAAATTGCTTTTTCTTGTTACTCGCAATATTTTGTCCTTGATCTGGGGGTTTCAAAAATTAACTATAATATTCCTGTGAGTTTTCCTCATAGGATCTATTTCAGGTGGTGATTTTTTTTTCTATCTCTATTTTTTTTCAGGTGGATTTTTTTTCTATTTCTATTTTCCTGTCTGGTTCTAATGCTTCAGGACAATTTTCTTAAATTATTTTTGTATTATTTTATCAAGATTCTTTTTTTGATCAGAACTTTCAGGTAGTCCAATTATTAGGTTTTCTCTTTTTGATCTGTTTTCTAGATCCATTGTTTTTCTTAAGAGATGTTTCATATTCTCTTCTATTTTTTCATTCTTGATATTTTATTTTTTTTTTATTTCTTTATCTCGTATAACTTCTCTGTCTTCCCCTTGCCCAGTTCTGATTTTCAAGGAGTCATTTTCTTCCTTAAGATTCTGGATCCCCTTTTCTAATTGGTTGGCTTTCTTTTCATAATCTTCTTGTTTTTCTTGTATTATTCTTATTTTTCTTTTTACTTTTTCCTCAGTCTGTCTCATTTGATTTTTAAAGTCTCTTTTAAGTTCTTCAATGAGTTCTTTTTGGGCAGGTGACCATTTGACATTACTCTTTGGGGTAGAAGAGGGTTTCTTTGCTTCAGTACCCTCCTCTGAAAACAAACCTCGACCTTCTCTATTCACATAATAAATTCTTTCTCCTTTGCCTGTGCATTTTTTGGTAATAATTTAGTTTTTATAATCACCTCTAGTCCTGGGGTATGGGGGCTGATGCCGCTAATCCTCTTCAGTTCACCCTTCTGAGCTTGAACTCAAACCACAACCTTCAGCCTCCTGTAAGAGCCCACAGCAGAGGCGTCTCCACCCCACTGCTTCTGCACTCACCAGGAATGTGCTGGTTTCTTCTTGCCCCCTCTGTGTCTCCTTAGCACAGCTCGGTCTGGTGTTCCTTGTCAGAAGAGATTTCCTCTATCTTCTCCAGGTTAGATGCCCAACTCCCCTCACTGTCCCAGGGATAAAAGTTCCTGTGGCTGGGGCAGAGGCAGCCTCCCATCCCAGCTAACCTCAGAGCTTGCAGCTTGTTGTTTAAGCTGACCCTAGCCTGGAGGTGTTTACTCTTCACAGGGAGGAAACTTGTCCAGGATTTTTCTTCAGATCTTCTCCAATTGTCCCAGGAGGATCACTCTTCTGCCCCTACGCTTATTTGTTTTCATGGCTCTATGTTCACCCAGAGGTGCTATTTTATCTCTTTTGTGGAGGAAAATCTTGAGAGCTTGAAATTTCCTGACCTACTCCGCCATCTCCCCTGAATCCTCTCAGAACCTCTGATTTTTAAAAGGTCCTTAGTGGTCTGCTGGTGCAGCCCCCTGTCCAAGGCAAAAATCTGCTCTATAAGAGACTTTCATCTAGCTTGTGCCAGACATTTTTAATGAGTTTATGACCTCAAGAAGCCCTTCTTGATAACATTCCCCACCTGTTGGTTGTTAGAAACATTTCCCTCCTCATATTAAGCCAAAATCTACCTCATAACTTCTATCTATTGGTACTAGTTCTACCCTAGAGTATTAGTCTCCTGCTCCCTCAGTCCATCTTCCCTCCTGATCAAGTGCCCAACCACCCCACTCCTGAGCCAAATATACATTAACTGGTACCTAAAGCTGAGCAGGTGCACCATTGGGATAATTCTATAGCTACCTCTTTCCCCCAAAGTACCTCATTGATGCTGTAGAGGTACCTCTGAAGGGAGGTACTAATCTTGGAGGCAATGACCAGTGAGTAATATTCCCCCTCCCTTTTCATTTTGGATGGAACAGAATGAATAATACAGGGTGAATAAGCAGGGATGGATTGTGATGTATACCATAGATATCATTACATTACCTTTCAAACCTAGGTTATGTTTTATTTGATTGATTGGTTCAATCATGGTAAGAACCAAATGATATCCTCACTTGACAAATGTGTCAAGACATAGAGTATCCTGTTAGTTACATTAACTGGACTGAGAATGTGGTTCATATTCTCATTAATAAAAACTAAACATCAAGCATTTTTATATTATATGGGTTCCAGATCCTCACTATCCTGGTCATCTTTTGGAAACACTCTACTTTGTCAATGTTCTTTTTAAAATTACAATTTTAATTTTAATTGAGAAAGCAATAAAAATAAAACTCCTATTATAAACATGTATAGTCAGATGAAACAATCCTACATTGGCCATGTCCAAAAAAAAATATATGACTCAGTCTCCATTCTGAATCTCTCACTTATCATTCATGAGATAGGTAGCCTATTCCATTCTGAATCCTCTGGAATCACAGTCATTGTAATGGTCAGAGTTCGTAAGTCTTTCAAAGTTTATTGCCTTTACAATATTGTTATTTGGAATTATATAAATTATTTGTAGTTATCACTTCACTCTGTATCTGTGCATACAAGTCTTCCCAGGTTTTTCTGAAACCATCCCTTCCATCATTTCTTACAACACAATACTATCCATCACATTTATATACTGTAGCTTATTCAGCTGTCCTCCAACTGAAAACACTTCACTGAGTTTCAAATTCTTGCCAATGAAAACAGCTGCCATATAGATAGATAGATATAGATATAAACATGTATATATGTATATATACATATATGTGTACATATGTATATGTATATGAATAGTAGTAGGATTTGTGTGTGTATGTATATGTATATGAAAATGGCCATTAGGCAGCCAAAATGGATGTTATCAGTCTCAGTCCCAAAGAAATGATAATGAAACAGGCTTCCTTCTTCTCAGAATGCTCTTCTTCCTCCTCTCCACTTCCTAACTTCTCTGGCTTCTTTCAAATCCCTCTTAAAATCCCACTTTCTAGACGAAGCCTTTCCTGAGTCTCCTTAATGCTGGTGCCTTCCCTCTGCTGATTATCTCCAATTTATCCTGTACATAGTAGTTTACATGTTGCTCCCCTATTGAACTGAGCTACTTAAGGACAGAGATTGTCTCTTGCCTTTCTTTGTATTCCAAGAGTTTAGCACAGTGTCTGGCATATAGAACTTAACTGATGGACTTACTAACAGCAGAGAGGCATAGAACTTTGTATATGGAATGTCATATTATTGATATTCTATCTAGCTGTCACAGTGTCATGGTGGTTTTGCTTAAATATAACCAAGGGGAAGGCTCGTGTCGCAATGGTAAAAAAAAAGCAACAATAATTTTTAATAGATGTCATCATGTCAATGCATGAAAACTTACACACGTTTTTCCATCAAAGAGCCTCTCAGATCTTATTTTGTTCTCATTTTGTAAATGATTCCAGAAGCATTGGAATCTTGGAATTGGATGGGGCTATAGTAGTCATCCAGTATCTATCTGAGAAATTAATCCTCAACCCTTTTGAACACTTTCAGTGGCAGGAAACATTATCTCAAAAGGCAACTCATCCTATTAATAGCTAGCCGTAATTATTAGTATCACTTATATTGAGACAAAATCACAAACACACACACGCACTCAAGCACACACACACACCCTCCTGCCCTACCTGTAATTTTTATCCACTGTTCCATGTTCTATCTTTTGGAGCCATGCAGAACAAATCTAATCCCTCTTCCACATCGCAGTGCCTCAAATATTTGAAGCCATTCTTATCTCTGTTGTTTTCTCTCATGATTGAACATCACAATTTTCCTCAACCATCTTCATGTTTGATAGGCAACTATTCTGCAACAGTCTGGGAGAATTTACTTGGGACATTGAAAAGTTAAATGCTTTGTCCAGGGTCACACAACCAATCTGGACATTACATTTATACTAAGTCATAAAGATTTACATAAATTTTTTGGCAACCATGTCACACTGTTGACTCACTCGAGCTTGTCATCAAAACAACAAAAAACTTTTTCTTTTTCATATAGTCCACTTTTAATCCTTATCTCCCCTGTCCTTTACTCAGGTAGTTTATTATTGAACCTAAATGCTAGACTTTTGATTTGTCCATTTAATTTTATTGTATTTGTCCATTTAAATTTACCGTAGCCTACTGTTCCAGTGTGTTGTCGTCTTTTAGGGACCTGATTCATTAGCTCTAGCTTTCATGTTTGCTTCATCTACAAATCTGATAAGCATGCCTTCAGTGTCTTTATCCCAGTCATTAATAAAACTTTAAAACAAGATGGGATAATTTAGGGTAAATTTCCCTATCTTGTCCAGAAGGATATGATACCTACTCCAATACTTTACTGAAATATTTGTATACTTTGCTTGTATTTCCCTGATCTACCAACCTCATACTGTACTCATTCTGCCCCCAACACACACACACACACACACACACACAGATACACAGATACACACATACTCCATACATAGTTACACATACTCCAATTTCAAATAAAATGAAAAAGAAGAAAGTTCTAGTTAGAACACAGAAAGATTAGCTAGCAGTATCAGAGAGAAGAAATGCACTTTTAAAAGGGAACAAAGAGCACAGTGGAGAGAGAGAGAGAGAGAGAGAGAGAGAGAGAGAGAGAGACTGACTGACTCCATGGTCAGACTTGTTAGGGTTTATTCATTGGATGGGAATTCCAATTGCCAAAGAATGAATTTGGCAAAAAGCCTTCGAATTCTATATCAAAGTGAACACCATGGAAGGATGCTGAATTACTATGTTTACATAAACATAGAGGCAGGTTTGAATCTGATAAGGCTCATTTGAGTGCTTCTGTTCTTAGGAAATCTTTATGTATTCCACCTAAACAACCAGATGTCTTGATTAAAAGTCCTTGGGTATTTCTTTCCCAAAAGAAAAATCTATATCTTATAAGATTCTGGTTTCCTTGCCCACAGCAGACTAGATGCAGCAGTTTAAGAGGAAGGCAGAGCTATCATAGGCAGACATAGCAACAGCAGAATGATGTGGCAGCTGACATCAGAATAAAAAAACTTATAAAAAGCAGACAAAAGCCTACCAGTCTGGGGCCATTTAGCATAAAGAGTAAACAACTGTATTCACCTCAATAATCCTGAGCGTATCTCTGTAAATAATACAATAGAAATGCCAAATTTTAAAACTGAAAAAGACCACAGTAAAGACTTAGTGGGGTCCAGTAACTTGTCCAGATCAATGTCAAGGTCATCTCTAGAATCTAGCTCTTTTGCTTCTCAATCCAGTGTATTTAATAGTTGCTAAGGAAATGATTCTATATACTTCAGGCCTCCAAAAATCTATAGTTTGCCTAGTTCAGTTGATACTTTTCCTGATTTCCCCTTAATGCTAATGTCTTTAATCTTTTTTGTTATGCCCAATTTATTCTGTATCTATCTTGTTTGTACATAGGTTTGTTTTGGGGGTTTTTTTGCATGCATATTGTCTCCCTCATTAGACTGTGAGCTCCGTGAGAGCAGGGACTATGTTTTTGCCTTTCTTTGTATCCCTGGCACTCAACACAGTCCCTGGCACTTAGTACTCAGTGAATAAATGCTTATTACTGACTGACTGATATAGGGATACTCACCAACCACTGTGGGATAAGAAATCCATAGTTTAGTCAATGTTTGTGGAGTATATTATTCAATATATTCCATTTTAAAAGAGAAATTATGATATATTTCATTTCCATTTTAAAAATGTAACTTCTGAGTACGAATTGAAGCATAATTGTTTTCACTTTATTTTTCTTGCCTTTTTTAAAACATGGCTAATGTGGAAATATGTTTCGAATTTTTCCATTGTATGGTTGCTATCATAGTGCTTGTCTTCTCAATGAGTAGGGGTGGGTCGGGAGGGAGAGATTTTAGAATTCATTTTTAAATGAATGTCAAAAATAAATAAATGAATGAAAAATGTAACTTGTAAGGTTTTGGTGCTTAAAGAAGTAACTACCAACTGGAAAGTGAATATATGAAAGAACTCATTCCTTCCATACTACTTCTTAAATATATACAGATATATGAAGAGGGACATACAGACAGAGAGGGAGAAAGGAAGGGAGGAAAACAGGGAAAGAGAGAGGGAGGGAGGGAGAGAGAAGAGAGAAAGAGAGAGAGGAAGCGAGAGAGAGAGAGACAGACAGACAGAGAGATAGAGAGAGAGAGAGAGATGCCCTTTGTTTTTATATTACAATTATTTCAGAATATAACCTCCCCTGCCCAGTAAGCTTCTCCTTGAAACCCTGAACAACATGCATAATGATTATGGTGATGTAAATTTTAAAAAACACAACATAGTGAACCAGAATGTTGTTTAATTAAAGATTAATCTTGCCCCAGGAGGGAAAAAAATGAGAAAAGGCACCTTCCTTCTTTGTTGGAGAAGTAGGGAATTATTTATGTGGAGTGTTGCCTGCACTGTCAAAAACAGTGGAAATTGGTTGGGTTTGCTTGTCGGCTTTTTTTTTCCTTTTTCTTTTATTATAAGGTGAAGCTTACTGGATAGGGGAGGCTATATTCAGAAATTACCATCATGTAAAAACAAAAGTCTTAAGGCATGTTTCTCTCTCTCTCTCTCTCCCCCTCTCCCTCTCCCTTCCTCCCTTCCTCCCTCCCTCCTTCTCCTTCTTCACCTTTATTATTATTTTATTACTTTACTTTATTATTATTATTATCATTAACAAAAAATAATAGAGCTTTTAATAGTCCTTATGGTCTTTTTAATTAAAAGTTACTGTAAGGTCCCCAGAGTGTTCTGCTACATTGTAATTGGCCTGAAAGTTCATCTAGCTCCTGGAACTTAATGAAAACAAATGAGTTTTTAAGCCCTTGATATTTGTTATACTTGTATTCGTTTAAGATGATAAGTCAGTAGTCTCAAAGTCAAATTGCATATATCTTTTAAATTGTTATCACTAATCCCTTTGCATTCCTTAATTCTAGCTAAGTCTTTGTTTCCCCTCCAGACTTGTTTAGCTGATTTTATGGTCATCTGAACCATTGAACAAAGGACTCCATAATATGACTTGGGAGAGCAGTCTCATTGTTATACATTATTCTGAAAAGTATGGGCCTGGGCAAATCAAGGCATATATAGTTTATTTCCAATAGAAATGAAGTTTCAGAGTCCGAGAAAGGAGCATCCATTTTCTATTTCCAGGCACTAGGAGAGAGCAGGAATGTATAGATAGTTACTATTATACATAGCTTGAGGTCTGATTGGTTTATGTTACCATCCTATTTGGGACTTGGGGGTTACTTGGATGTCAATATTCTTATATGATCATTATCCAAAATCACATCATCGTATTGAGCAGTGTATGTCGTTAATTACAAGAAGTGCCTGATCTTTGTGTGCTGTGGATTAGTGCAACAAGATATTTTATTATTTCTACAAAGACTGAATAAATACAACTTTACAGTTTTATGTGCTTGGGCAAACCTGTGCCTAGAAGCTAAAACACAGAGGGAGAGGGAGAGGGAGAGACAGACAGACAGACAGACAGACAGACAAAGACAGAGAGAGACAGAGAGTTTTTCATTAGAGATGTTCAATCAGAGGCTATGTGACCATTTTACAGCAATATTTGGGAGGGAATTTATACATCAGAAAGAGGGATAGATTAGATGACTTCTATAGTTCCTCCCAAATGTAGCTTTTTATGATTACCAAAAAAATATTTAAATAATGGTAAAAAAAAGAGAACACTGTCTGAAAGTCAGAAGATCTTGGTGTGAGCCCTAGTGACCCTGGTCAAATCATTTAATCTTTCCATGTCTCTATTTCCTCATCTGTACATCACCAGTGAGGTCATGGATCTATTGAAACCCATGGGATTATTGTAAGGAAAAAATGCATTGTAAGCCTTAACTAGCTACATAAATTTATTTGAGCTATTTAATGTTCTTATAATAAAAATCAAATGCTAAGCCTAACAATAATATATTATAGCATGTTTCTTCATTTCCTTTGTACCTGCTTTTCAGGATTATATGTTTCTGGGAGTTGGAAGGCAAATTTGTTTTTGTTGTAATTATGTTCTGAAAAAGGGAAAGATGTCACTGTACCGATGTAGATTTTATGAAACAAACTGAATTTTCTGGAACTTATGATCTTTTTAAAGTTTTTTATAGTCTGTTAAAATATAGACTTTTTCATAATAGCCAACATTTATTCTTTATGTGCACACATATTTAGCACTTTCCATGTCATCTCATGGATTGCTCACAATAGTTCTGTGAGGTACTCAAGCAAGTGGGATAATACTCATTCTATAAATGAGGAAATAGGCTCAGATGACTATTGATCCAAGATCAATTGATCAGAGCCAGAATTCAAGCCCATATCCTATGGTTCCAAAATCCTGTGTTCTTTCTACCTCAACAGCCACCATGCTACTGCTTCCTTCAGTCAATCAATTGACAAGCATTTATTAAGTCTATTATTTGCCTGGTTGGGGATATAAAGATAAAAAAGGATCCAGTCCTTGAACTCAAGGAGCTTACATTGTACTAGGGGATAGATCATGTACACGGGTAATAATTAGCAATAAGGAAAAGCCTGTTGAAGAAGGTAGCAATTAAGCATGGAAAGAGTGCTGACTCTGATGTCAGGTTCTGTATTCAAATTCCACTTCTGATGTTCATGAGCTACGTGGCATTGGGCAAGTCATTTAACCCCTGTGAACATTATTTTCCTCACCTCAATAGTGATGATATTGGCCTAGACCTCTACACATGACCTCTGAGGTCCCTTCTAACTCTATGGCTGTGAACCTAGATAGATTTTTTTCATAAGAGTTTGACAGTGAAAAGGAAGAGACATAGTATAGGATGCTAGTTTGAGAAGATGAAAGTGAAGGGTGATTTTTTTAATTTATTTGTTAAGGATAGGAGAGATCTGGACATGGCTTTAGGCACCAGAGGAGGAGCCAGGAATAAACAGAGGTTGAAAACAAGAGACAGACAGATAGACAGATGCAGAGAGATAGACACAGACATAGAGAAAGACAGAGAGTAATGGAAGGGAAAAGTTTCTGGAGGAGGCAGGAGGGGATGGATGGAATCAATGGCATACGTAAATGGATTTGATACTAACAAAGAAAAGGAACAATTCGTCCTCTGAGATTTGAGAAAAGAATGAGAGGATACGGTATGATATGGGCAAAGAAAGAGAGGC
Source organism: Vombatus ursinus (assembly GCF_900497805.2). Classification (NCBI taxonomy): domain Eukaryota; kingdom Metazoa; phylum Chordata; class Mammalia; order Diprotodontia; family Vombatidae; genus Vombatus; species Vombatus ursinus. The sequence goes on from NW_020954590.1 coordinate 95,071,819, forward strand.
TAGGGCATGAAGTGATGTGAAGTGTAGAAATGGAGAGGTGAAGGACCTCTCAATGGAAGGCCTTCAATTTTTTTAGGCAAAGCCTTCTGCTGAGAAGATAGAAGGTGGTGGTATATGTGATTTGATAGAGAAGATATTCTGAAACAGCTTTAGTTCTTAAAGACAATGTGATAGATGGTCAACTGAGGAAAAGTAAAAATATTCATGAAGCTATAGGGTCCAGTCAAGATTAAATTCTCTTTCAAAAAATATATTCAGCAGTAGTTAAATGTATAGTACTCTACATAGGTAGAGTAAGCAGATTCCTACAAAAATGTGGTTTTGAGAAGACTGAAATAGCTCCCTTGTCACCACCATCACTCAAAGTTCTCTTCTATCAGTAGGGCAAAGCCTGAAATCCCTTTAAATGGAAATAGGATCCAATTAGATATATAATAAGAATCAAATACAAGTGGTTGTTATTGTTCAGTTGTGTCTGACTCTTTGGCAAAGATACTAATGTGGCTTGCCATTTCTTTCTCCAGTTAATTTTACAGATAAGGAAACTGAAGCAAACAGGATTAAGTGACTTGCTCAGGGTCACACAGCTAGTAAGTGTCTAAGTCTGGATTTGAACTCAGTTCTTCCTGACTCCAGACCTGGCACTCTATCCACTGTGCCACCTAGCTGCCCTAAATACAAGTACCCTCACTGTATTTAATGCATTGACCCAAGATCACGTGAAGGTATAAATGACTCATACCATGATCCTTCCTAAAGAGTAAGTTCTAAGAGTAGGGAGAGAGTATCAGGCCAAATTCTGAAAGAATTTGGCAGAGAATGGAGGGGGCAGCAGAGAATGGGGACAGAAAAAAAGAACTAATATTGCTAAAACAAAATTGCATTTGCTTCCTACCTTTACCCCAGGCTGTCCCTCTACCCAACAACTGATAATCAGGATGGTTCTAAACTGATCTTTGTATTCCGTGGAATTAATGTGACCTTCATATAGGGAACAAAATGATGATCCTTTTTATTGACTAAACTTTCATGGATTCTCTTTCCTGTACTTGATGTAATATAAATATAATGTGAATGAGTAAGACCAGAAGTCACCAACAAATGCAATATCATTCATCTCTCAGTGGAACTTTTGTTCATTCTAACTCAAGGCAAAACACTTATTAAGCCTCTTATTCTTCCACAGAATTTCCACAGAAATTACACCTGGTCCAAAGTAAGCCTCCCACAGCCAAGTAATATCCTTGTAGATTCTTCAACGGCTTTCCAGTTCTAATTCTGTTCCTTTATTTTGTTCCTATGTGGCCTGCTTCTTATAAATTGCATCACTAAATGTGCAAAATAATAATTGTTCTGGATAAATAATGCAAGATAATGAGCCACAGAGTAGTGTATGAATTAGAGAAAAATCAGTGGAGTGAGCTGGGGTAATTATTGGAAAAATTTTAAGGAGTCAATCTGGAGGCCAGTAATAGGTAAAGAGAAATTAAGCTGAGTCAGTACAAGAAATACATTTTTGACTAGGGCTGGGAAAGATATTGAAAACAGATTAATTGCAAAATATAAGTAATAGTGCTTTGCACAAATATGCACTGACTTAAAAATATAATGTTCCTGTCCTATTATTTTAGAATTGTAAAGAAAAAAAAAGTTTAGCTGAAACATATCAGAGAAGATAGAAGGGAAGGTCAGATGTGCTTCACAACTCATAATTATGCCTTCTCTCCCTATACTTCATAAGGAAGGAAAGAGAGGGGAGAGGGGGAAAAGTAGAAAAGGAACTTTCTAAAATGGCTTATGGTCAGGATTTGGGAAATATTTAAACCTTGAGTACCAAGAAGTGACATGGCATGATTGACAAGGCTGATGGACCTCAGAGCCAGGAAGACCTAGGTTCAAAACCTAGTATGTATCTCAGACACATACTAACTATGTGAGGATGGTTGAATTACTTAACTTTTCATTCCTCATCCCTTCCTGAGGCAACTCTCTATGACTATTATTTATAGGTGAATGGCCTATTAGTATCTGTGAAAGATACTTGGAGTTCCCTACAGGGCAGAAATTGGATCAAGACCCCTTACTCCTCCCCCCATCTACAATGTCTTGTGACTGTCCAAATATATACAATGAAATGAAAGAGAAAGTGTTTTGGATGATGCAGCAATTAGTTACCTAGGTTTCCCTCCCTCCTGTTGCTCCTTAAAGATAACAAAGGCATTAAAGATAAGGGATTTGTGAGCCAGATATTCACTATCCTGTATTATCTTCCTTTTAAAAACCATCTTATCTTTAACACCTTTCTTTTTAAAATGAGGAGAAATATTGATTAAGGAAAGAGATTATTATCTACTTGCTGCAGTCACCCCAGCTGGCAATGAAGCCTCTTGGCTTCCATAGACTTAGAGTTAAGCAATCAAAGGCAGAATCTAGAAGGCCCCCAAGCTGAGCCAAAGAGACCGAAAGGTGAATATAAAGAGACTTCATACATCTGTGGGAACAAAGATACTGAGAGTGACAAAGGGAAGAATTAGAAGTTTGAAATTATATGGAAAGCAAGTGAGAGGAAGGTGAGGTTTTGAACATGGTATGATATCCAAAGAGGATTATTTTGTTGACAGTGTTTTGAAATGGTGGAAAGGAAAGAGGGAAGAAGAGAGAAAAGAAAAATTGTCTTTGTCAAGGTAATCAGACACGGAAGTTTTGCCTTCGAGGAAAAGGATTGATTTTAAGATATTTTGTGGAAGAAAAAGAACTTGGAATTAGCGGCAGCTCAGAGACCAGGAAGAAGAGTTAGGAATAAAATGGATCATAGAAGATGAAAAGAGAAGTCCTTTAAGATGAATCCTATAAAATTCTCTGAGGCTTTTCTGTAGTCATGCTTCTCTTGGTAAAAAGTTAAAGAAGCAAGTTTACTAGAATTCAAGTTAGATTCCTGAATGCCCAGGTCCTTTGTAACTTCTGCAGCTTCCACCATACAAGTCTGCTGTTATTTGAGCAACATTTACAATTTCCCTTTCAGCTGAAGCTAAGGCTGTGGGACCATCTGAGCAGATAATGCAATAACTGTGAAAGTTCGGAGCAGGCTGAACAAAACAAAATATGTTTTGCCTGCTTTGTGCAAACTAAACATATTGTCAAGGTTTTGAAGCAATGAGTACAAAATATTCACAAAATATAGTAATTTCATAAGTAGCCAAGCAGAAGATGAAATAAATGGAAATGCTCCTAAGTAGCAGTTAAATCAAACAGCATAGATATACCAAACTTTTTGGTATTCTGAATATGAATTCATGAATATACTTTTTCTCTTAAAGGGACATTCTGTCAAGTTAGCCCTAATAAAAATCAAAAAAAAAAAAAAAAAAAAAACCACTCATTGGTCCTTCATGAAATTGTACCATCAAGGATCCCAGTGATAGCTTTGTTGTTTTGTTTTGCTTTTTACTTCAATCTTTTGCCTAGACAAGGAACAGAATCAAAATATTCTTATTGCTCCACTTCCCATTGCAAATGAATCCAATTAGATTGAAATTTTCCTATCTTTCCTGACCTTGTGCATATGGCCTCAGGTGCTGGAGAAGATTTGCCCGCCACTTTTCCTGTCCCTCCTTCTCAAGGACACCCTTCCAAAGTCAAGCAAGTTAGAAAAAAAAACAACTAAAACTAAAATGGAACAAAAAGCCTCTGTTATTATACAGGGTGATAACCATACCCATAGAGAAAGCTACAGAGAGCTTCCTTGCACAAACTCAAATATAAGAGTATGTATTTTATCCTAAAAGCAGTAAGGAATCACTGGAGTTTCTTGAACAGGAGAAGGACATAGTCAGAACTGAGTTTTAGATGGACTCTAAGATTCCTTCTAACTCTGAGGGTCTAAGATGCCATGGTTCTACCCTTAATTTTGATATGGAAGTCAGAGAATAATGCCAGCTACTCAAAGCCAAATTTCACAATTCAGAATAAAAGCTAGATTCTGAGAAATTATGGTTAAGGAGGTCTCTACATGCAGGAGAAATCTAAAAAAGAAAAAAATGGCTCACAAAGGACTACTCTATAGAGGAGACTTAGCCCGACTTCACATGAAACAGAGGATTGCTCATAATGACAACTCTTTTGTATTATTGCTCAAAGAGAAAGTATGATTCACAGGGGGAAAAAACATTTATTAGGATTGTGAGATGTTTTATAGATGAGATCTTAGGGGCCCATTGTCCCCCACAGGTTCATTCTCATTCTTTCCTAGAAAAATAAGAGAATTATGGTACTTTTATGTAACTGTCACTTTAAAGAAAAAAATGGCTGATTATCTAAAACTTATATTGATTTTCTGTAGTGTGGCAGGAGAGGCAAGAAGATGCAGAGTAAGCAGGATCTCCTATCTTTATTATCCCAGAATTTGATCTAAGAGTTTTTACTCTTATCAGAAATAGAGTGTTGTTATGTCAGAATCTCTTTAGGGTTGCCTGCTGTTCTGATGTCAAGTGCTTTCCACATTTCCTTGTAAGAGAGTATGCAGGAGTCCAACTAGACTGTTGGGTGTTTCTTTCAATAACTTTCTCACTCAGTAAGAGGCCAAGAAAAGTGATGTGCCCTTCAACTGAGATGAGTAGCTATATCTATTCCTTTTTAGGCCCCTAGGTGGTATAGTGGATAGAATTCTGGGTCTGGAGTCAACAAGACCTTAGCTCAAATTAGCTTTGTGACCTGGGGCAAATCCCTTAAACTCTCTAAGCCTCAATCATATGTTTGAGTTCCAAAAAATCAACCTCCCTAGAACTGATAGGTCTTTGTTTACACAGTAGTTTGTCTGAAAAGATCTAAGGGATTTGGTAGACTATAAACTCAAAACAACTAAGAAGTGTAATATAGTACCCCCTCCCCCCAAAAAATGCCAATTTAGGCTGCATTAAAATAGGTATACTCTTCAAGAATAAGGACATCATAGTCTCTTTCTACTCTGCCCTCATCAAACCACACCAGAAGTATTGTGTTCAGTGTTAGGTGCCATGGTTTAAGGATGATAGTACTGAAAAGCATCCAGAGACCAAAGATATTGCAGGGCCTTGAGTCCCAGTCATGTGAAGACCAGTTGTAAGACCTGAAGCCTGAAGACTGAAAGCCTGAGGAAGCCTTGGTGGAGGGTATTGAGGTGTGGTTGCTATTTTCTAGTATTTGAAGGACTGTCATGTGGAAAAGAGATTAGACTTCTTTGACCCAGAGAGAAGAATTAGGGACAATGGGTAGAAGTTTCAAAGCAGGAAATTTAGTCTTTTTGTAAGGAAAATTTTCTTGCAATTAGAGTTATCCAAAAATGAAATGGCATGCCTCAAGAGGTAGTGAGGTCCCCCTACTTGGGGGCCACTAATTGGAAGCTGAAAGACCACTTGGTGGTTATGTTATAGTGAGGATTTTTTTGGTATGGGGGGCTAGACTAGATACTTGGCAGTTGAGTGAAGGATGCCCTGGAGCTGAAAGACACTTGAGGCAAGGAGACCAATTAATACACTATTGCAACAATCCAAGAAAGAGATGGTGAGGGCCTGTCCTGAGGTGGTGGCTGTGTGAGTGGAGAGAATGGGGCATATACAAGAGGTATTTTGAAGGTCAAAACAACAAGATTTGACAGCAGTTTGGCTATATGTGTTCAGTTTGAAAGAAGAATCAGGAATGATACCAAGATTGCCTGGGTGACTGAGACAATGGTGGTGACAATAAATATTTCCTCCCTCTTTTTAATACTATTCAAAAAAATATTTTTTTAAATCATCCTTGGTATCAAGAAAGTTTTCATAAGCATTTTAGGGAAACCCTTTTTAAAAAAAAGACTAACTACAGTGGCAAGAGTAGGTAGCTCAGCACTTTGTCATTTTATTGAGGAAAAGGGGTGATTGGAATAAGCCAATTGAATAAGGAAATTTATCCAATGAACTCCTTGTAGAGTGATAGAGTCAAGCCTCTCAGCCCCTGTACTTCAAGTGCCTTGTTTGGCTCACTGAGCAACAATGCTTCAGTGTACTTGGAGAAATGGTGGGGAAGGGGGAGAAGGAGAATGATGTCATTCATTCTAATTGGTAACTCATGCAGAATTGTTACCCTCAATAGAGATAGGGCCTGGACCTATGATTTCATGATATAAGAATTTCCTGGATGAGGAAACTCTCTTTCTTAAATCGGGTTTGCAACTTAAAGCCTTAGAGAATTTCCTGGGACACACAGCCAGAGGCAGAACTTGAATCCAAATCTTGCTGGCTGCCAGTCACTCTATCTACCAAGCCACACTGCCTCATATTATCTTTAACAGCAATAGCAACAATAGTCTTTAAACCATTATGGACTTTATATCCTAATGTTTGACAGAATATTAATAACTAATATTTCAATAATATGTCTAGTTTTTCCAGATATACACATTTGTTCAATTCCATTAGTCTACCAAGCTTCATACCAGGTTGTATAATTCTAATAATTCTTTATGCATATTAGAATATTACTTACTTCAGAGGGATAAATACTACCTTGAAGCTGAAAATGAAATGTAATATCCCCAGTACCTAGTGTTTTGCACATAATAGGAATTTTTAACATGTATCTTCTCTTTATATAATGCTACTCTTCCCTCTTTTTGCCTGTCCTTTTCTTTTAAGATATAGATATAGATGTACCTATCCAAAGTTATATCCAAGTCATAAATCCTGTCTTATCAAGTCTCAATGATATCTATGATGTCAAAGTTGCCTTCTTTCATTAGGAAACATTTTAGATCAAAGTGATCTCTCCTTCCCCTGAATTCTTATAGAACTTAATATCCATAGCACTCACTGGAAACATCATAAACTCCTTGTTATTGTTATCTTTTCATTATGCATAAATCTTGTCATCTCATCTAAATTATAAGATCCTTGGGGAGCTGACATAGCTGACATTTAGGTTTTCAGGAACGTTATATACATTATTTTACATGCTTCTTATATCTCTTGCAGTGCTTTTGCACATAGTAGGTGCTCAGTTAGAATCTATTGGTTCTTGATGCTTTGAAAACCAACTTTAACGTTTTGCTAAATAGTATTTATTATTCTTTCTTCTCATTCATTTGCTCAATGACTTTTTTTCAAAAAGGAAAAGTATGTTTTGCAGCCAGTAGGTAAGAGAACCATGAGGTCTCAGCTGGATTGTTAAGAGATTTTTTTTTATTTCTTCACTTCAAAAGAAGTGCAGAATTCGTATGATTGTTTTTTGCTGTCTTAATACAATTTTTTTTCTAATTTTATTTTCCATTATTTGCCCTGTAGTTTTTTTAACTAAAGTTTCCCACATTTCTATTTTTCTTTCATTTTTTCTCAATGTGAAGTAATGCAGGGTGTCCCCAAAGTCCAGTACTATTGAACCTTGCAGTATCTTCTGTATTCCTTGTCACATATTCAAATACTCTTGAACTGAATATTTATTATTCTTCCTTCACTCCAAGAGTTTGGCAAACAGCTCAATTTGTTATCTTCTTCCAAATCCCATACTCCTTTTTATTCACTCTTCAAAATCATTTAAAAACTAACTTTGATTTCACCTGTCTTCAAGATATAATTTGTTTTGCCTGGATTTTCTTAATGTAATCTCTTTTCTACATGCCTTTGGGCCAGTATTAGTTCTGGTATTCTGTTCTATTATCTCTTCTTTTCAGGCCTTTGCTGCTGAACCAATGCTAATGCAAATTTTCTTTCTCACTCCATTCCTTTCTCTTGGGGCAGGGGATTTGCCAGTTCTCTTTTACATGAATTGCATGGTCTCAGTTTGGTGATTCTTAGTATTACAGCACTCTTAGCTGTGTATTTCTACTGATTCCATATAATGAATTAAGATGATGTTTCTAACCACAAAGTTCTTTTCTTGAAAGTCTCAAGGAAAAGTATGAAAGGGTTTGTGATTCCATGTTCCTATTGGACATCTTGAACTAGATGTCCCACAGAGACCTTAAACTCAATATATCCAAAACTGGGCTCATTACTTTTCCCTCTGGACTCTCCTCTCTTCCTAATTTCCCTATTACTGTCAAGAGTACCACCATCCTTTCAGTCACTCAGACTCTCAATCTAGGTGTCATCCTCAATTTCTTACTCTCTCACTCATGTTGGCCTCCTTAGAGTTCCTCAAACAAGATGCTCCATCTCCCAGCTCCAGGTATTTTCACTAGGAATACTCTCCCTCCTCATCTCTGCTTCCCTGGCATCCTTCAGGTCTCAGCTGAAGTCTCACCTTCTGTAGTAAGCCTTTCCTAGTCCTTCTAAATACTTTTACCTTCCCTCTAAAGAAATCTTAAATTATACACACACACATACACACATATCTGTATATATACACATATACACATACATATGTATGTTATTTAGTCATTTTCAGTTGTGTCTGACTCTTGGTGACCCAGTTTGGGGTTTTCAAAGATACTGGAGTGGTTTGCAATTTCCTTCTCCAGCTTATTTTTCAGATGAGTAAACTGAGGCAAATAGTGTTAAATGACTTTCCCAGAGTCACACAGCTAGTAAGTGTCTGAGGGTGAATTAGAAATTAGGTCTTCCTGACTCCAAACCTGGCACTATATGTGTGTGTATGTGTATGTGTATGTATCTATGGGTATGTCTATATGTGTGTATGTGTGTATGCACACATGTGTATGTTTGTATATGTATATGTACATGCGAGTATATTGCATATATTATGTATATATACATATGTGTATGTATATTTATATGCATGTATGTATATGCATATGTATATTATATACACACATGTATGTGTGTGTGTTTGTATATGTATATGTACATGCATGTACATTGTATATATTATGTATATATCTCCTTTTTGTACATAGGTGTTTGCATGTTGTCTTCTCCCCTGGATTATAAGCCCCATTAAGGCAGTGACTCTTTTTGCCTTTCTGTGTCACCCCAGTACATAACATAGTGCCTAGCATATAGCAGGTGTTTAATAAATGCTTCTTGACTAGTCCCTACCTACATCCAAATGTTGAAAGAATTGATGAGATTGTTTCTGAAGCAGGAAAACAGCATCATCATCATTGCTGACATTTATATGGCGCTTGAAATTTTACAAAGCCCTTAACATACATTAATTCCTTTATATAAATACAGAATATGATATTCTGTAACATTATGATAACATATTATTATTGGTGTCTTGTTAAAAGGAATATAATCACATCCCTATAGAACTATTTCTTTTCTCAAGAAGAAAGACAGATCACTTTAGTGGCAATAGGATTGGATTCTGAGTCAGAAAAGCTAGGTTTGAAACCTGGCTCTGCTCTTTACCTCTCTGCGTTCTCCCCCAATCTGCCAAAAATTACTTTGTGTCGATTTCATATTCATTTATCTTGCATATGTTGAAAGCAACAAGGAAAGATTGTGGAGAGTTTTAAATGCCAAACTGAGAAGTTAGATAGTTATCCATAACAGAGGGCTTTCATCTCCACTCAGAAATAAAAAAGACAATACAAATCTGGAGGCACTCTGCTTGACTTCTGTGAGTTAGGCATGCTGGGCTTTGCTGGTCCCCTATAGGCCTTGATCCACTGACCTCAGAAGGTCTTGGCACCTTGCCATTGAGACTTGTCTCTTAAGGGCTACCTCCACACCATCCCACTTCTAGTCTACTAAATGTATATACACAGATAAATACATAACCACACACACACATGTATACACACGTTTGTAGACATATATACATGTATAAATATAGAATGCATATGTAGTATGTACATATAGACATATATGTGTTTCTCCACTTAGCCACCTATCACGCTTTCCATTTTTGCTTCTTATCTTCCCTTCACATGGGTCACATGTCTACTTCTTACTTCATAAGTGATCACTTTGTAACTTAGAACTTTCTTTAATGTTATGTGTTAGCCCAATGTTACCCAACAGATGCCTCAGAAGTTAAGGCCACTACCCCAGCCACATTGTTGTGAAATTTGAATTGCCCTAAGAATCAGTTCTGTATTTCATTATAACAACTGCAGTTCTTTGCAATAGGGTTTTCTTTTGCCATGGAAAGGTTCATGGAGTAGCACCAATAAATGAACATGCTTTCTCTGCTGCTTCTAGAGTTTTTTCTTCAACCCATTTCCTCCACCTGGGATTATGTCCTAGAATGTCCTTAATGTTCACTTCCTAACACACTATTATTTTCTGGTTCCCAGAATTTTAGAATGAAACAAACATAGTGTATTTTGTTGGAAGAGCTTTCCAATAAGAACACAATTTTTTTAACTGAAAAAATACTAATTTTAATCCTTCATTAATCATAGCCTCTTATAATTATGCATCATAAAATTCAAAACAAATATTTAAAATGAAACTCAAGAAAAATTCGTTCTTTAAATATATGCATTTCAAACCAAGATTTAAAAACACCTCAATGGTCAATACTACAATTTATTTTTTTTTTTAATTTGGAATTAACAAACACTAAAAAAAGAATAATTTGATGTACAAAATAGACTAGGGCAAAAGGATTCTATGTGAAACAGAAAACCTAATATGTACAGTTGGCTTTTTAAAATTATATATAATAAATTCAATGTTATTTTTCAAGTTATCCTGCTTTTCTATTTTCCTTCTGAACTTACTTCCGTTTTCTTCTATGAATCATTTAAATGCTACAATGACCTTCTTTTCTTTTTCTTTTTGGCAATATCACTCACTCCATCACCACTCCTAAATAAAAAATAATAATAATCCTTGCAATAAAAATAGTCATAGTGAAGCAAAACAAATTTTATTCTGCACCTTGAGTCCCTCATTAGTCCTTTGGAACCGTGGTTGATCATTGCATCTATCAGTGTTCTTAAATCTTAAAAAGTTATTTTTCATGACATTGTTGTTACTATATATAATGTTCTCCTGGCACTACTCACTTCATCTTGTATCAGTTCGTACAATTTTAAGATTTTCTGAAACCATCCCTTTCATCATTTTATTATATGTCATAATATGTCATATTTAATGTGTCATTATATGACATAATATGTCATATTTAATAATAATATGTCATAGTTCTTTCAGCCATTCCCTAATTGATGAGCACTCCCTTTGTTTCAAGTTCTTTGCTATAACAAGAGCTGCTGTAAATATTTTTGTGCACATCTTTTTCCCTCTTTTTTTGACCACTTTGAGGTATAGGCCTAATAATGGTATCAATAGTAAGTGTAGTTTGGTGACTTTAGGGGTATAGTTCCAAATTCCTTTCCAGAATGGCTGAACCAATTCACAATCCCAGCAACAGTGTACCAATGTGCCAGTATCCACCAACTCCTCCAACAATGGTCATTTTCCATTTTTGTTTTCTTTGCCAACCTCATTGGGAGGTGGGATGTCAGAATTCTTTTTTATTTGCACTTCTCTAATTATTCGTGATTTGAATTTTTTTTCATATGTCTAGTTATTGGATTTTATTTCTATTGGGGAATGGCTGTCATTCTTATATTTTAGTCGTATATATGGCATATCTATAGTATATCAGAACTTTGTCAGAGAAACTTTCTACAACTTAACTTAAAGTTTTAACAAACTTTCCCACTTAACTGCTTCTACTCTTAATTTTAACAACTGATTTTGTTTGTGCCAAAACTTTTCGATTTCATGTAGTCAAAACCTTTCATTTTACTTTCTGTAATCCTTTCTATCCCTTGCCTGGTCATGACTGCTTCCTCTCTCCACAACTGCAGAAGTATTTTCTTCCTTGTTTCTCTATTTTGTTTATGATATAACATTTTATATCTAGGCCATTCATGTATGCATTAGGAGTTTATTGTGATATATGGTGTGAGATCTTGACCTGAATCTAATTTCTGCTAGACCCTTCTTGAGTTTTCCCAACAGTTTGTCTAATATTGAATGAATCTTTATCCCAATAGTCATACACTTTGAGTTATTAAACACTGGGTTGCTATGTTTGCTTGTTTCATATGTTGTGTGGCTAATCTGTTCCAAAGATGAAATTTTCTAGGGGTTTTTTTAGCCAATATCAAGTAGTTTTGATGACTATTACTTTATAGTTCAGTTGAGCTATCATACTTCTGGAAGTCTTCCTTCATATTTGTTTTCATTAGAAAATATGAACATCTTGATTCTTTCTCCTTCCAGATTAATTTTGTTATTCTTTTTTCCTCGCTCTATAAATTAATCCTTTCATGGTTTGATTAGCATGACACTAAATAAGTAATTTAATTTAGGTAATATGGCCATTTATACTATATTGATAAGGCCCCAACCATGAGCAAGTAATCACCATTTATTTAATATCTTTATTACCATAGTATTTTATAGTTATGTTCACATAGCTCCTGTATGTGTCTTGCTAGGTGGGTTCTTAAATATTTTACATATTCTGAAGTTATTTTGAATGAAATATTAAGACTGTAGTTTTCTATAATATTTCATTACAATTATATATTTTTGAGGGGGAAAAGAGTTATAGTGGACAATAGCAATATATTAGCCTACCATCAAGGTATGTCATCAAAATTATAGCATTTTAAAACAGCCAAGATAATAACTAGATGTATATATAGGAATATAATGTGTAAGAGGTACAGATTTATTACCCTCATTATAGTCCATTCTTAAAGAATAATAGATTTAGCCCTCAAGGGAATCTTAAGAGATCATCTTGTTTTCCTGATAAGGAAAATGAGACCCAGAAATGTGAGGTGCCTTGCTCAAGGTCACAGGGGTAAGGATAGAAAAAAAAAACAGAGAGGGATTTTAACTTCGTGCTCCTGAATCCAAATATAGTATATGTTCCATTGCACCAAGTTGGCACAACTGAACTAATATAGCACTTAATAACTCTGATTGATCATATGACCAATATTTTAGTGACGATTTTGAGTTATTCACTAAAGATGGATTAAGATGAAATAGATTTAAATTGACACATAAGTTAGATATAAGTAAGAATTTCCTGAACATTCACTCAAATTATTAAAGATGATTGGTAAAACTACTTCCATTGAGGTTTGTTTGTTTTTTTTTAAGAAAATAAGTATCTGTGAGTCTGGAGGTAGAAGAATGAACTGAATGACTTCTTGGTCTGTTCTATTTGATTCTATAATTCTTCCATGGGAGGGGGCATCCCAGGACAAAAGTAATATTTTGTTTTGAAAGGAATATATTTCCTTGTCTGTCTTGTTGATCATTTTGTAGACTGGTAATTGAAATGTAAAGAGCTTTTCAAATCCAGTTTCAACTTATTTTGTTGTCCATTTTCCTTATTCAGTTTCAATGCCATTTATTATAGCTAAGTTTTGGCAGCGAAAATAGACTTTCATGATTTTAGCTTATATTGTCCTTCATTTTCCATTTCCATGCAGTAATGTTCTGCTAATAGAGCTCTGCATGGAAGGGTTTCAAATACAAATGGGTGATTTTATTTTTTAAAGTCTTTAATTTTATGATCAATTCTTAATTATCCACACAAATAAAGAGGAGCCACTGAGTGGATTGTCCACCATTTCAGAGCATCCAAAAATCATTCCTACTTGACTTTAGAAATACAGTATATGATTTTTAAAATATTTTCAATGTATTGATAGGTTTTGCTGATTTATTCTCTTCTTTTTTTAAATCTTGGTTATAAAAGATGGGAGAGAGAGAGAGAAAGAGAGAGAGAGAGAGAGAGAGAGAGAGAGAGAGAGAATTAGCTATGCAACTAAAGGAGAAGAAATTAAAAACCCAAATAAACATGAAAATAGAAATTCTGAGAATCAAATAAGAAATTAATGGATTTAAGAGAAAAAAAGCTATATTGAGTTGACAAATAAAACTAAGATTTGTTTTTTAGCAAATAAAATGGATGAAACATTAACTAATCTCACCACTAAAAGAAAAGAAAATCAAATTATACATATCAAAAATGAAAAGGGAGAATTCACAACACCTGAGGAAATTTTTAAAAGCCATTTTACCAAATTATAGGCCAATAAAATGATAACTAATAAAATGAACAATTTCAAATTACATATATATGTACATATATATTACCCTATTGTGATAATTACCTCATTTTAATCATAGAGCAATATAATGCAATAAAAAACCACATGATTTTATTACCAAATGCAGAAAAATCCTTTGAAAAAATACACTACTGATTTCTGTTTTTAAAAAAAATCTAAAAAGCATAGGATAAATGAACATGAACATTTCTTTAATATGGTAAATAGTATCTATCTAAAACCAAGAACCAACATTATATATAACAGAGAAAGGTTAGTGGGTTTTCCAATAAGATCTTCAGTAAAGCAAGGATATCCATCTATAACTTGACACAGCCACTATAACTTGATATAGTTCCAGAAATGATCAGCCCTCCAGTATATTACCAGTAAAAACCAATAGGAAAATAAGATCTCTTTAAAATAATTAGAGAAAATATAAACTATTTGAGTCCACTTGCCAAGACATATGCAGGTATTGTAAGAATACAACTGTAAAACACTATTAATAGAAATACAGACAGATCTAAGTAATTGGACACATTAATTGTTCAGTTAGACCATGTCAATATAATAAAAATGACAATGCTGCCTAAATTAATTTCCTTAACTAGTGCCAATACCATTCAAACTTAATGGACTTATTATAGTCCTAGTAGAAAGAGGGAAAGATCCATATGTACAAAAATATTCATATCGGCATTTTTTGTTGTAACAAAGATCTGGAAACTGAGATGGCATCTATTAATTGCATAATCAATGAACAAATTATGGCATACAAATGTCATATGATATTATTGATCCATAAGAAATAACAGAATGGATGGATTCTGAGAAACATGGGGAAATTTGTAGACTTCTGCTAGAGTGAGGGGAGTCAAACCAGAATAATTTATACAATGAGTACAACATTGTACAAAAAAAAAACTTTCAAAGACTAAAGAACTCTAGTCAATTCAGTGAGCAAACATGACTCCAGAGGACCAGTGATGAAATGTGCTGTCTTAGATTTGTTTCACTTGATGGCTTATTTGTTTTGGGGGGGGGGTTGCCATCACTATTGATTATTTTAAAGGGAGAGAGCATTTTCAGGAAGGGGAGGGCTAGTGATAGTAATAACAAAAAAAAAAGAAAAAAGTATTGATGAAAAAAATTTTAAATGCACAAAAGAAAACAGAAGGGAGTTCAAAGGGAAACACAGATAACTAGAACAGTTTTTAAACTAAAGTGTCCAATGAATTATATACTTTTTTAAAAATAACCTGTATTAATAAGAATTCATGGTTTCATATATAATCCTCTTTTCTGGAAAAATCTGTGTTGGTATTTGTCAAGTTCAAAATAACAGAAAAAATTTTCTTGGAAAAAAAAGAAATGGAATTATTGAATTGACTCTATGGGTGCTAAAGGGTGGGAGATGTCTAACCATGTCACTCCTACTAAAGAGGCTTCAGTGACTCCCCATTTCCATTAGCATAAAGTACAAACTACTTTGTTTGGCTCTTAAAACTTTAAATTCTATTTACAACCCATCTTTCTAGGATAATTAGACATTACTTCCCCTTCCAGACTCTACATTTCAGCAAAGCTGGCCTATTTGCTGTTTCCTAAGTTATATTCCTTCTCTAACATCCATCCCTTTGTTTGATCTGACCCACATCACTGGAATGCTTTCTCTCTTATTGTTGCTGACACTTGAAACCCTAGTTCCCTTCAAGTCTCAATTCAAATGCCCACCTGCTTCAAGAAGCCTATCCTGATTGCCCCTTGGTAGTCCTACTCCAGCCCCAAATTACTGTATTTATTTTGTGCGTATTTTGTGTCTACTTATCTGTGACCATGTAATATCCTCCTACAAGAATGAGCTCCTTAAGAACAGAAAAATATTACTTTTTATTTGGATCTCCAGCACAGCCTTTGGCACACAGTAGATGCTTAATAAATTCTTGTAGCTGGTTTGGTTGATCTGTACACAAATTAATATGATACAAGATCATTTTTTATGGAAGCTCCAAAATAGTTTCTCTCCCCACCCACCCACTCCCATTGAGCTCTATAAAGTTTCCAAGTTGAAATGAGGGATTCATTGACTGTCCATAAACTAAGGCATCAAAGTCCAAACAATTTAACTACTGAAACATTTCCTAATCCTCCCCTTCCAGATAAAGGATTTGAGAAGAAGCATTAAAGATAAGACTAGGTGTTAATCTTCCCATCTAGTCGGGGTGTCAAGACTTCTTCCAGGCTCTGTCAGATTAATAGTGCCTTATCTTCTACAAACACTCCCTTTTTTTGAAACCATCTAGACAAGCCACAGGAAGAAGTGGGACTGTGATGTAGCCAAGTAGTGACAGATGTGGGGCAGGGGAAATCTTGAGCTAAAGAATAAATCCATAGGCTCATAAACTTAGAGGGAGAAGACACCTTAATGGTCATCTGGTCCAGCTGCAAGAACTCCCCTCTTCTGGACAGATTTTTAATCAGACCTCATTTACGGTCTTGAATTATGATAGTGTCTCTCTAAGTAATGAAATGACATAAGATAGAAACATAACAGTCCTTGATGGCATTCCAACAATAATTTTATATTTAGTTCAATACCTGTGAACGTTCAGACACTCCAGAGATAGATCTCCTAGAAGTACTAAGGAATCTTTTCAGCACTAAGGAATGATTTAATATCATGCTCCAAGACCGTTTATCATGTGACCCTGGCAGAGGAGTTGGCATTGGTGGCTGAATTTTTTTTTCCTGTTTTAATTTGTGGATTTGATTAGTACAGCTCTCCTAATCTCACAGGATTTTGTGTGAGGAAGGACAGATTTAAGGCTGCAGGATTTTGATGTTTATCCAATTTGAAAACCCTGGACATATTGCAAAACAGCACATGGGCCTCCATCTGTTGGCTCTTTCTATGGATCTATTTTCTAAAAAGAAGGAAAAGATTTATTATATTAAAAATGCATAGACTCTAGCTTTCAAGATGTGCCAAGATATCACTCACTTTCCAATTTCTTTGTGGCAGAAATCAGCTAAATTAAGTACCTGGAGGATATACAATACTAGGTAACTGAAAGCCCTAACATAGGATACTTAGTAAACATAATATTGATGCCTTTTTTCAGGACTCTCAAGGAACTCTTCCACTTTGAACATTGTAACAATGATCATTTAAACATGAGACACCTTTTTCTTCAACCTTTATTTCCTGTGGGTTTGAGATCCGTACCTGTAACTTCATCAGCATGGAAATGCCTTCTACCCATGCAAGTGGTTAACTTCTCTTTAACTTAGAGTTTTAGAAAGTTACCCGCCAACACTACGGGGTTTAATAACTTCAATAAATCAATCAGTCAACATTTATTAAATGCCTACTCTGTGCCAGGCACATAGATAGAAGGTTTCAGAGACAGGATTTGAACCCAGGTCTTCTAGACTGCTAGCTTGGCCCTCTATTCCCCGTCTCAAACTGCCTCTTGTTTCCTTACTCAGTTGTTAAATTGTAAGTTCGTGCACATGCGAAACACATCAAGACTGTCTTCACATGTTCAATGTCTCTGGCTTTGACTCCAGGAGTTCCCTGTCAGCTTCAAGATCAAATATCAAATCATCTATTTGGTTTTCAAAGTTGTCAATAGTCCCCCCCTTTCCAGTCTTCTTACTCTTTCCCCATCCCAACATACTCTGGAATCCAGCAACACTGGACACAAAATAATCCATCTCTCCACTCCCTTTCTGCTCCTCCTCATCTCCACTTCCTGGCTTCTCGGGCTTCTACTAGGTCCCAATTAAAAATCCCATCTTCTACACGAAGCTTTCCTGATCTGCCTAATATTAAGGCGTCTTCTTAGTTGATTTCATCTCCAATTTATCCTATAAACAGTGCAGAATTGTTTACATGTTGTCTCCCCCCATTCAACTGGGAGCTCCTTACGAAGAGAGATTGTATTTTTCCTCTTCGTAATTCCAGTGCTTAACACGGTGCCTGACACATAGTTGGGGCTTAATAAAAAGTTTAATTCATTGACTGACTGACTGACTGACTGACTGATCTGAGGAGATGCTGATTTTTTTTTGTTTCACTCTTGCTCTGAAACTCCAAGCAAACTTCCTCCCTAGATGAATTATACTTTCACAAGCCTTTCATAACAGTGTGTAAAGGCTTCTATACATCTGTATTTAAACATTATTAAGAATGTGTGTGGTTGCTGTTATATATAAATTGTTTCTTTCCTAAGACTTGGACAATATAGATGTCATGCTTGGTTATAGGTATATTTATAGCTACAAGAAAGGGTATAGTCAGAGACCATGTCTAAGACAAAGACATATACAAGTGAAAAAGAGACTGATTGGATAGCATCATTTCTCCTTTAAAACTCCTGTTCACAATTTATCTAGAAAGAGTGATGTGAGAAGTGGGGATTGGGAGGCTGAAAATATATACCATCAGAAAAGGGCCAGTTACTGTCATTGTAGATCACTAAGTAATTGTTACTGTTTGACAATTGTTTATAGTACTGTTCCTAAAAACCCTTTTCCCTCTTCTCTTTGCCATTATTTCTGCTTTTCCTACAACATTGCCCACTTCATCATTGCCTGTACTCCTTGAAATAAATGACAAACTCCTACACATTTTGCTATAACAGGGAAAATTGTTGTATCTGAAAAAATGCCTTTACAGAGCTATTTGCCCTAAAGAATAAAAAATAAAAAAGCCACCACAACAACAAAACCTCAGCAAGCCGTGTACTGTGGTATCCAGTTAGGAACCAAAAGATTTGTTGTGGTCCATATGTGAACATCTGACTGTTTAGAAATAGGAAAGGTTTCCCCCCTCAATGTGAAGGAACCATTTGAGGTTCCACAGCAAAATCAACACGCTTTTGAAAGAAAGCTCATCATAGATTTGAGCTAAGCTGAATCAACTAACTCCTCCCCTCTTCTCTCCCAGCACATTTAGCCTGGAAGAGGGGAGGAGAGAATTAGAAGAGTGGAGGCTGAGGGCATCCTCCAGGGTTGTAATTGGGCTCAAATGAAAAAAAGAACAAAAAGGGATCAGTGGGAAAAAGCAGAAGCCTGGGCCATTACCTGCTAAGCAGACTGCCTAACAGCCATTGGCCTGGCTTGTCAGTAAGCAGAGTGGGAGGCTGTAAAACCAGGTAGGTAAACAATGTCTAAGAGTCACAGCCCAGACCTGTCTGGGGAAGTAGAGCAGCTGAACACAACAAACCCAGTGGCAGATGGTGATCAAAAGGTTGTGGTAGAGACTTGGACTGTGTCAAAACTGGCTCTCCGAACAACTTTAATAAATGAAGCAAGAAAGGAAGTGGTGGGGCATAGTGGACCCTTCCCATCCACTATGTCAAATAGGTGCTAGTGCCACAGCAGGGGAAGAGAAAGGAATAGGCATATATAGTGTCTACTATGTGCCAGGTACTCTGTTAATATTGTTTCCTTTTACTCTCACAACAACCCTGTGCAGGAGGTGCTATTATCATCCCCATTTTGTAATTGAAGAAACTGAGGAAACAAGTTATGTGACTTACCCAGGATGACACCACTAGGAACCATCAGGTTGGATTCAAACTCAAGTCTCCTTGACTCCAGGTCCAGCACTATATCCACTTAATCACTCTGATGATCAGACCTGGTAGCTGTGATCCTGAGACTCTGTAGCTCTCCTCTATCTTATCCTCACCCCAGCTGCCTTCCCATTCCTAAGATTTGCTTTCTGCCTGCATCAGGCCTTCCCTTATGAATTTGCCCAAGATCTTTTCCATTGATAACTATCTCTCCCGAACAGCAACCTCATCAACCTTTACATACACACACCCCTACCTTTGATTACAGCCAGCTTAAGAGGAAGAGAGGCTGAATAGAGTCATTGACCGAGTTGTTGCCATTAGGCTCTCCTAGATCAACTTTCTCTCTCTATAATGAATCAACAAACATGCTGAGTTCTTCCCTAGACTCAAATGTCCAAATGGATCCATGATTTCATTAATTCTTGAGTTCCCTCCAGGGACACAAATCAAGCAGCTGATGCATGCATGCCCATCCTATGAGACTCTCATCCATGTTCTCCAGGAATTTCATTACAAGGGTTCCACCCAACATGCTGGAGGCCTTCCTCTACTTTTCTAATATCTGAAGGGTGTTGTGCACCCTTCTGTGCAGCACCTGACTGTCCATCTGCCATCCCTTACTCTCACTGTGTGACCAGTCTATCTCCTCTTTTTCTTTGATGATTTCTTTTGCTTCCTGTTTTCTTCTGAGATCCTTACTGGTTACATACTGCAGTCCCACTGCCATACAGTAATACCCACAAAATATTTGTAATGAAAAATAGGTCTGTTGCTATTGTGGGAAGCTTAGGACTGATAAACATGCTTTACAATTTCCTTGAAAATTATCCAAGCTCCTTCCCTTCTTTTCAATTCTGGTCTCAACTAACTATCCATCTATATTGTCTACCCCCAGATATACGTATTATGTGCAAACTTCATAGGAGGTGACCATTCAAATGCATTTTGAAATCTGAACAACAGATTTCTTCCATCTTCTCATCTTTCCTGTGTGGATGGACAAGCCACATTCCTTTGAGTGATTACAGATCTCTTCCAGAAGGTCCTGGAATGTTCTGGGGCTTGATGAAGCCAGCACAACACAGGAGCACCTGGAGAATCTCACCTTTTACAAATAATTCTTCATATACTTGAATTCTGTTCTGGATTTCCTCCATCATGGTTAAAAATCCTATTAGCGAGCATATCCCTCCCTCCCTATTTTATGCCTCACTTGATTTTTATTATTAGAGGATTATCTTCTTTACTCCAACCCTCTTACTCCAAGTAGAGGACTGCATCTTCAATTTTGCTGGGAAAAAATTGAGGCCCTTTGCTGTGAGCTCCATCCTCAATTCATTTCTTTCTCCATCCTCAATTCATTCGTGTCAAACTGTGAGGATCCCTTCTTCTTGCCAAGGTAAATCCAGTACTTGTGGCTTTGATTCCATCTTTTCCCATCATCTCCAGGATCTTGCACCCTTGATGATTCCCTTTTTCTCTCTCATCTTCAGTTTATCCTTATCCACTGGTTCCCTTCATACTGCTTACAATTACATCCCCACATTTTATGTATATCCTGCCTTCGAAGAGCTAACACTCTACAAGGGGCATATCCATGGACAGTTATGTAAGTAGAAGATAATAATAATAATAAATAGCTAACATTTACTTAGCACTTACTATTACCAAGCAGTGTGCTAAGTGCTTCACAATTATTATCCCATCTGAAAAGAACAGAAGGAGCATTATCAACCCTCTACTATTTCTATTTTCAAAGTTCATCTAAGGTCTAAGTCCTCTGAAAAAGCTTTCAAGGACTCTCCTGATTATTGGTGACTTCTCATTTTCTCAAATAATCTTTGACTTACTTATCTCTGTACATGTTGCAGAACCTCAGTAGAATGCCAGTTCATGGAAGGCAGGAATTATTTAATTTCTGTGTACCCCCATCACCTAACACAATGCTGTGCACATAGCAGGTGCCTAATAAGCTTGCTGGGTTGTGCATGGTAGATTCAAGCAGCACTTTCATGACTTTTTCAGAGTGGGAATGATGAAAAGTTAAGGTAGGGGTTTTCCACAGTTGGAGACGAATAAATTGGCCGATTCATTCTAGGGCATTAAGTTATATCCTTTAAGGTAGGGACTGGTTTTCCCCTTTTTGTATCCCCAAGGCTTAGCACAATTCCTGGCATAGGTTAAGTACTTAGTCAATGTTGACTTGAGTTGTTGATTGGGTCATCATTAATTTAAATGGTTGACTATGATGCCTGGAAGTAGGGAGATTAAGCAAAGCAAAAAAAGGACAGACTAGGAAAATAAACAAGACCAAAGGGATGGAGATTGTATTGAGAATGAAGAGCAAGGGGCAGCTAGATGGTGCAGTGGAAAGACTGTCAGCCCTCGAGTCAGGAGGACCTGAGTTCAAATCCAGCCTCAGATACTTACTAGTTGTATGAACCTGGACAAGTCACTTAACCCCATTTACCTACAAAAAAATAAAAAGAGTGTGAAGAGCAAATCCAGTAGGAATGAGAGAATAAAGAGAGCTAGAAGGTAATGCATTTGTAGTCAGAACCATAAAACTATAAGTTCAAGAACTTTAAGGCAGAGATATTCTGAACAATAATGATGTATAATGTGTAGCTCTGTTGGTGGGTGGTGGAAATGAAACGGAAATGAAATTTACTACAGTGGAGGCGTCACTGAAGTTGTGAAGCTACAGTCTTACAAATGATTATCAATGTGAATAGCAGTCACTAATGATGATAGCTTCGGGGAGGGAATTGATGGAATGGGGCAGAGAAGAAACCTGTGAGGCAGGTAGGTATACATTATCCCTTGGTCTCAATTTTATTTGTTTCTTTTCTAAAAATTTTGGCCCTTATATCTCATCATGTTGTAGCTGTGTGATTGTGTATTCATGCTCAATTGTTCATTTTCCAGTAATGGTGGCCCACTGCAGCTGGGCAGGGGGGATGGGGTTGGAGGCCTTCAAATTTCCCACAGAAGAAGCAAACCAGCCATTGATGTCAAAACAAAAGGTCTTTGAAGGCATTTAACTTGAGAATCCCATGAGGATGGGGAGAATGAATGGAAGGATAAGGATATATTCAGATCACAGTCACCAGAGATAACAAAGGCACACTAGGATCTCTGCAGAAGCAGGATATTCCTGTGACTTAGCCTCAATAACATGATGTTCATGCTAGAACAGTAAGAAGGGAAGGATCAGGGACTCAGCAAGAGGCTTTAATCAGACTTAGTGCCCAGGTTAGGCCAGACTCTTGCCACTACTCCCAGTTTGGTATGGGCACATCTGTGTTCCATTCTGCACAAAATACATTAGTCCCTGATGGGTGAGAAGACCAGGTGTTTTTTGGGGGGGGGGGCAGACTCTCACTTGGGCATCTCTGATTGGTTTCCTACTTATGACATCATAGTAGACATCATAGACATCAAGGTATCAATCAATTAGAAAGATAGAACTTATAGATAAAGGATGGGGTGGGACATTTCTGGAACAGAGATAGCAAGGTTTGGCCTAGGGAAAAAAAAATACAGTATCTCACAATACAAGAAACTCATTTGTCTGATCTCAAACGTACACCAGATTTGCATAGTCAAATTTTTTTCTTTGCACAAAAAAATTTAAAAGGGATTGTTTTGAGATGATCTAATGATCTAGTTCTAACCCTGACCTGATTAGCTCTATTAATGGGGCAAACTACAACAAAGCAAGGTCACAGCAAACCTTGTCATACTTAAAAGAACAATGGTACTAATTTAGTGTTAAGCACGCCCTCACTGATTTTTTTTTAACTTCATCTGTAATTCCATTGGTATAGGGAATTACCAGTGAGGAAAACTTCTGATTGCCATGAAGATCAGTATCTATTCAGCAATTTAATAAACTCATACCATTGCCTGAGACACTCAGAGGATAAGCAACTTAGCCAGAGTCACACAGCCAATATGTGACAAAAAGAGGACTGAAATTAGGTTTTTCTTATTCCAAGACTAGCTACAATACTCCCCCACACTGCCTTTCTCTACCTTCATTGATACTTCAGGGAAAAAAATTACTAGGACTATACAAAAAAAAAAAATAGTCACCCTTTCCAGTCTTGCTCTCACTCATTAAGACTGGCAGATAGAACAACAAATCACCCAAACTCTGCCAAGATTAATGAATGGAAAACTGGCAGGAAAGAGGAAGGGCACAGTGTCCAGAGAAAGGGAAACTGATCTGAGAGTCTGTGTGTTATTCCTCTGGTAAAGCAAGCTCATTCCTTTGGCTCCAATTTATGCTTTGAATTTATGCTTTGAATAGCAACTCGCAGTTCATACATTCCTGGGAGAAAATGAAATAAATGATGCAGGACAAAATCCAAACAAGACGGAAGTCAACCAAAAATCTCTTCAACAATATTTTTATTGAATTGTAAATTATAAGCATGTTGGCTGAACCTTCACATTAATGCTAAGTACAGTTATGTCCTTTTCACAAACCCAATTTGGGGATGATACACTTTGGTGTAAATAAACAGAACCATCCTGCAACTCAAAAATTCAACCAAAACCTGTCTTGCCCTCCCTTCTGGACAGATTTGATAGGTTATATTCACAATACTCTGGCAGGAGAAATTAACTGAGAGAAAACAACAGGGTATGGAAAAGAAAAGAACATGGCCTTTAAGAATGTACAAAGAAAAATGGTGGTGCTCCAGGTAAGAGTTCCAGGAATTATGTCTCCCTTCTTCCAAATGCTGTCAGTACAACCTGTGAAGTATCTGCCCTTTCCCCGGGACAGAGTATGGTGTTAACCTCATTTTTCATTACAAGACTTACTGTTGACTTCTGGTTGTGGTTTTTCACATGATCTTTTCCTGAAGTGTCATACTTCCTCCCCATCCCCACCGAACCCTTGCTTGTTATAAAGGGAAAAATAAATAAATAAATAAACCACATCTGACACTGTATGTACCATTTGGCATCCATAGTCCCTTAATTCTACCTCAAAAATTATGTTTTATCATCTAGCCTCTGGGATCAAGATTACTTATTACAATTAATCCCATTTCTGCTAATTCAGTATCATCTTCATTACATTATGGTAGTCATTGTGTGTATTATTTTCCTGATTCTGCCTCTTTGTGCATTAACCCATACAATTCTTTGCTTGTTTCTCTGAATTCTTCAATTTGTTGTTTCTTGTAGTTCAATAATATTCCATTATCTTCATATACCAAAAGTTATTGAGCCATTCTTCAATCAATGTACATATACTTGTTTCTTTATTTTTTTTTTACTACCACAGAAAGTGCTGCTATAAATATTTTTACATATATGAGGCTTTTCTGGATTTGATCTCATTGGATTTTCTGTACAATGGTGGGTTCTCATGGGTATTTTAATTACTTTTTGGCATAGTTCCAAATTGCTTTTCATAATAGTTAGACCAATTCACAGCTTACCAACAATAAAGTACTCACATTATCACATTATTGCGGATTGTCAGGCACTTGATAGTTCAAGCTAGAGATTCTTCTGAGGTTAAAGATATAAACATTCCCTATGCATGCTTTCCAAAGGGCCCTATGTTATAAGTTAATTAGAAAGTGTAGCTCACAGGCATCTTCCTTTAAGGCTGTTTAACAGAATGAAAAGAAAGTACATAATTAATTGGTTAATATAACGGATACATACAGCCAAACTGAATAATCCAGGCCAAAATCATCTCTAAGGAACCATGTTGGCATTTAAAGGGTCTCTTAAAATTCACTTCCACAAAACATTAATTCATCTCTTTAGTCAGCAAATATTTGTTGAAGACAAATTAATTGCAAGGCATTGTGCTCAATATATATACAAAGTTGATGATCACATACTCTTTAATATAAAAGCAAACAGGCTTGTCTTACATATGTCATCCACCCAGCAGTTTCCTATTTTCTGTGTCTATTGTCTCTCCAGAATTGTCCACTCATGACTTCTCACACTAAACTAATTCTGGAGTATAGCACCAAAAATTTCCTTTGGAGCATTGTCCTCAAGAAATTATTTTAAATCCAAGTGCCAATTTCCTAATAGTCCTATTGTCATGCTGAAAGGCAGCTGTGTTGCAGTCAATAGAATACTGAATTTAAACTCAGAGGAGAAGGAAGGTCTTAGTCTGCCATTTTTCTTATCCTATCACTTAATGCCTCAGTCTCAGTTTTTTTCATCTGTAAATAGGGGTGATCTGTATTGCTTGCCTTGCAAAGTTGTTTTGAGGATCAAATGAGACAATGTATGCATTCTCTATGAATGTCAGCTATCATTATCAGAGGCAAGTGATGACATGTCTTCAGAATGGTTCATGGGGAAAGTCACTGAGTCAGAGGACCAACCTTGTATTCTAATCCCTGTTCTACTATTTCTGCCGATGTAATTTTGGACAAGTCATTTAAATTCTGTGGGGGTGCACGGTTCTTTGTCTGTAAAAGGAGGAGCTTGGACTACATAATCCCTAAAGCCCCCTTCAGCTTTAAGTTTATGAATGGGACAGTTTTTCTTGATGAACCCCCTCCACCCCTCCCAGTAAAACCTCCATGCCAAGCATGGCCAAAAGAATAAAATCCCTAAACTTTTACAACAGCACCCCCTGTCTGCATTCATTAAGATGACTTCTCAATCAACAAGCATTTACTAAGTGCCTACTATGTGTTGGGAACTCTCCCTTTCTTGGGTTTGCCAAGCATCATAACAAAGTCCCCAAGAAGCAAATTCCCTAAAAGATTCAACAGCTGGCCACAATCGTGGCACCACAGTCACAAGTATGTTTCAGGCTATGGAATAGATTTGTTATTGTTGAGTCCTATCAGTCATGTCTGATCCATCATGACTCCATTTGGGGTTTTCTTGGCAGAGATACTAAAATAGTTTGCCATTTCCTTCTCCAATTCTTTTTTCAGATGAGGAAACTAAGGCAAACAGGGTTAAGTGACTTGCCCAGGGTCACACAGCTAGTGTCTGAAGCCAAATTTGAATTCATAAGGATGAGTCTTCCTGATTCCCAGTCCAGTATTCTATACACTGTATGACCTACATGTCTATAAAATGAATTTCTGAAAAGAGAACTCTCTTTTCCTAAATGACTCCCAATAAAAAAACAGAACTATATTCCCACAGAAATATACTCTCTATAGACTGTATTGAAAATCATTGTTAAGGAATAATAATCATTCACATTTATTTTCTCTTCAAAGTTTATAAAATTTTCCACCACATCAACCCTGTGAGGCAGGCAATACAAGTATTATTATCATTCCTTTTTTATAAATAAGAAAATTGAGACATAATAATAAGCATTTATGTAACACTTTAAGATTGTCAAACTACTTTGCAGATTTTATTTCACTTGATCCTCACAACAATCCTGTGAGGTAGGTTATTATTCCATTTTGCAGATCAGAAAACTGAGACAAGCAGAAGTTAAGTAACTTCCCAGGGTCATACAGTAAATGCTTGAAGCCAGATTTAACCTTGTATCTTTAACCTCAGGCTCAACACCTTAATCACTGTGCCACCTAGCAGCGCCTATAGGTTAATACAGTGGCTTAACTTAAGGCAGGCCCGACTGAGCTGTGGTATGTAGGATGGAGATTATATAGAGAGCCTAGCTGTTCAGTTTTCCTCTGTGATATATATTTTCAGTACTTGGAAATTTCCCAAACCTGGAATTCCCAACCCTATCAGTGTATATTCTCTTTCTACATTCAGATTTCTACAAGTTTAGAGCTATTCTTTGGAGGCAGCTAGTTGCTGCAGTGGATAGGGCATGAGGTTGGAGTCAGGAAGACCTGAGTTCAAATCTAACTGGATACTCACTAGCTATGTGAACTGGGCAAATCACTTAGCCTCTGTTTCCCTGGGTTTTCTCATCCAGAGATGTCTCTACATCATCAAGCAGCTTCTCCTTCCCATTAATTTCTTGCATGTTTCTTCCTGTACCAAATTATTGAGGTTCTTGAGACTTTTAGTTGAGGAGGAGATAATCTAAACACAGGAGATGCTGTAGGCACTTAAATGTTGAAAGAACTAGAGTTGTTTTTTGCCTTACTTTTTTTTAATACCCTTCTCTTTTTAAAAGTAAAATAAGCTTTTTTTTAATTTTTACTTATTTTATTTTTAATTTATGGAATAAAACAAGCATTTCCATAACATGATAAAAAAGATGAAGATTTGCATGAAATTGCAAATCTGTTATGTCCAACTTGTTGTTCCTTTTAAATGAGGACTTGAAATTAAAACCTTAACTGGAGATTTATCTCGTTCCTAGGTGTCAAGCAAATCATTGTCCTAACCTAGACATCATGTTCCTAAAGAATGAGAATTTAGAGATCAGTTAGTCCAACCCACTCACTTTATAGAAACTGAGACCCATACAGCTTAAGTGATCTGCTCAGTTATGCAGATAGCAGAACCACAGTTGAACCTCAGATCCTCTTATTACAAATCCAACAGTCTTTATAAGTCATATAGTTTCCATCATTCAATGCTACCCAGGAAGTGTTAAAACCATTATCAGCACCTTATCAGCTCCCCCATCTTTAAAACCAAATGAGTTGTATTTTTCTGTGTTAATATTATGAGTTTTATAAGAATGTCTTAGTTTGTATATCTCCCTGATGAGATTCATTACTTTATGTTACTATTACTATTCCTTTCTCCTAAGTCTTTTGGGTAGGTTTGACATTATTCTACAAGAAAATATGACTTGTCTCCTAAAGCCTAGCTGCACATTTATTATACTTATAATTTTAGACACACAAAAAAAATGGGTCTTTGCTACCTGTCATCTCAGTCTTTACTTTATAATTTGTAAATCATAGATCCTTCCATTTTCAGGTTCTTTAGCTAAAAGTGAAGCACCTAGATTAGTTCTGCCAATTCTTTGGAGAAAGTTAAATATTGAAATTGGATAACCATAAAACCTCCTCTTTGCCTGTATATAAACAATTTTCCTCAATCTGACATCCATAACTTGAAATCTGGGTGGCCTTTTTTCACTTGAAGATCTCACTTTATAAAAAGCTAGAGACTTCTTTAGTGAGAATGCAGGATTCCTCATCCCCCTCAGGTATGGGGGCAGAGAGAAGGATCAGCTTAAGTCTGTAGTTTAGATACTGATAGAGTCATTGCTTTAATTCAGTGTTATTAATGATTTTCTGTCTTATACTGTACTTATTTCCAACAATACCCAGCACTACTAAGTGAGCCCTACCCTTTATCGTCCAGTTGTTTCAATCATGTCTGCCTCTTTGTGACCCTGTTTGGGGTTTTCTTGACAAAGATGCTGGAGTGGCTTGCCATTTCCTTCTCCAGTTCATTTCACAGATGAGGAAACTGAGGTAAACAGGATTAAGTGACTTACCTGGCATCACACAGCTAGTAAGTGTCTGAGGCTAGATTTGAACTCAGAAAGATGAGTCTTCCTGATTTGAGCTCTGTATACTGTGCCACCTAGCTGCCTTTCTTCATCTCCTCTGTGGGTCTAAGACTGGCCATTAGAAAGGCTCTCACTAATTGTAATTTCATTTTCAATCCATTTTATCAGCAATGAAAAGGGACAGCTGACTGTAATCTTTCATAATGAAATGTAGGGTCTGGGACATTTTCTACACTCAACTCCCAAATTGCCCTTCCTGGTTACCTTTTCCATTAACCAGTGGCTTCTCATTTGAGGAGCTATATGTCCTGACTTTCTCTTTACATTAGTTTCCACTCATTAAACTGAATTTTAAAAAATTTTTATTTATAATCACTTTATTTTCTTCTAACATTCCACTAAATAAAAGATGAAAACATTTTGTATTGCTAATAAGAAATGAATTGATGAAGTCTGTTAGGGTACATGTTAATTACCAGAAATGCTAGAAATCCAAACATTAGTTTACACAGAGAGGCAAAATGTTAGAGTCTAGTTTCAGGTTTCCAGCTGTAAAAAAAAAATGTAAAAAGTTAACAAATAGCATAGGTCAAGGAGAATGAAATAAGTTGCTGAAATCCCTCCCACCTTTTATAATGTTTTATAGTCAGACTGTATCAGGGGATTCATTATTTGTACTGAGATATGGTTGTATAATGCTAAGTAGAACATAAGTCAGGATTTCTACATAAGTTTTAACTCTAGAGTATATCTGAGGTGCTAAATTTAATTGGGAATTCAAGGGATAGGGTCTTGAATAATTCTTGGTTTGGTAAAGTACCTTGTGTCATAATAAGAGTAATGATTACAACAAGTAGTGTGAATAACATTCATCTAACATTTCAAGGTTGGCACTGTGCTTTAGTGGCAGGGGTGTGCTGAAACCAGCTGACCCTGCTAAAGTTGATTATTAAATTTCCAATGTAAACATGTAATCCACAAAAATCAGCAATGCTACAAATCAGGGCTTGGCTTATTTTTTTTTTTTTGATGATTATCTAGACTTAAGAAAGTGATAGAGAAAATAGTAATAAGGCAGATTAAACATAAAAGCATTTTGTGAATATACTTTGCTTTTCAGAGAGCTTGCTGTTAAACATTTACCAGCATACCACTGTTTACAAGCATTATCTCATTTCAAGCTTTATAACCCTTGGTAGAAGTAGCAGTAGCAGCAGCAGTAGTAGTATTTTTTTTTTTTTACAGAAGATGAATCTGAAGTCCATGAAACTTACATGACTTGCCCATGCTTATAATAGCCAATCAGTATTGGAAATAGGATTTGAACCTAGGTGTTCCTGATTCTAAGCCTAACCTCCATCCATTCACTATGCCATACTACTTCTTATCATCCACAGAGATATCAGGCAGTAGACAAACCAAATGAAATGTCCCTGACAGCATTCATGTTGACTGGTTTTCATGTAACTGCCCAAATGCCATCACCAATTTAGGTCAACACAAATAGAGGGGGGAAAAAATCACACCTGTATAAATACAGAACAAAAACAGAAAGGCATGTAGATAACAAGCAAATCCTATTATCCCGTGATTCATTAACAAGCTTCTAGTCTCCATGTTGGTGTTTAATTTCCTCTTCTTGAATTATACATGTCAAAACCAGAGAGGTAAAGCATCCAATATTCCAAAAAAGAAAAATTCCAGAAATCTACCCCCAATCTTAAAGGCAGCACATTTACTTGGTAAGAGGACAGGCCTCTTACCAATCAACAGGCCTTTACTGGGGCACCTTGATGTGTCCAGTGTTCCTTATGTTGTGCGGAGGGGGCTATCTCCAGTCATCCTGATCTATATCTGGCCATTGGACCCAGATGGCTCCAGAGGAGAAAGTGAGGCTGGTGACTTTGCATAGATCTCCCTCACTTAAATCCAATTCCCCTGCAATGGTATCATCTCCCTGGTGTCATGGTCCTCCTCTAGGATGAAGGACACACAACAACATGTTGTGGGGAATGCAGGAAAGAGTAAATCCTTTTCCACATGGGGGATGTAAAAAATTGTGGGTCTTTTTTCCACAAAGAGCTTACAATCTAGTCAGAGACTCAAGGCATACACATTTGAAGTGCTAGAATCAAGTAATCAGAGAGTTTCAGAGTTCAAAGAGGCTTTAGGGGGTATCTAGTCCAACCCATTCCAGAAAAAGAATTGCTCTATGTTTACCTGCTGAGTGCTCATCCAACCTTTACTTGAATACTTCTAGTGAAGGGGAACTCACTTTCTCAAAAAAGAGTTCATGTTCTTGGATAGCTCTATCAGAGATGTGCTGCAAGCACAGTGAGAGAGGGGGTAGGTGGGCCTTGTCTGGCCCCAGGGGGCAGTCCCAGATTCAGTGGGTAGAAGCTCGGAGAAATGGTAGGTTCCCCCCCCCCCGCCCCGGAGATCTTCCAGCAGAGTCTGAGTGATTTGGGCTCATGGGCTGTGTTATCTTGAGGGTTCCTTTGATGTATGGTTTGGACTGGAGGGACACTGAGGTCTCTTCTGGCTCTCAACTCAGATGGGCTTGTGAGAGCTGATTGTTACATTTCAGTGTGAGAATTTATACCTTAAAAATAGCAACTACTACAAATCAGGGCTTTATTTATTGTTGTGTTTATTGTTTAAGTCTAGACTTAAGAAAGTGATGGAGAAAATATTGACAATGCAGATTAATTTTGAGTACATCTTGCTTGTCTTATTTTTCTCTGAGAGCCAGTTGTTAAACATTTATCAGCATGCCCCTTTTTAATCCTTGGAAAGCTTCTCTCAACCCTAAATTTCCCTCATAGTAGCTTCCACCCATCGCTCTTTAACTCTGCCTTCTGGGAGTAAACTGAACAAGTAATTTCTCTTCCAAATGAAGCCCTTCAAATGGGCAGTTATTACGCTTTTCCTAAATCTTCTATTCTCCAAGTTATACATCCCCAGTTCCTTCAATCTTCTCATGTGATGTGAACTTGAGATCCTTCCAGGAGTAGAGAACCTGTGACCTTTGAGGCCACATGTGGCCTTCTAGGTCTTCAGTGGGGACTTGTGACTGAATCCAAGTTTCACAGAACAAATCCTTTTATTAAGGTGATTTGTTCTGTGAAGTTTGGATTCCATCAAAGGGCCACAGTTGAGGACCTAGAGGGCCACATGTAGTCTCGAGGTTGCAGGTTCCCCACTCCTGGGATCCAGGTTACCCTAATTTAGGCATTCTCAAGTCCTTCCTAAAATGTGAACTAAACACTATATTCCATGTGGTCTGCCTAGGGCAGAATATAGTCAGACAACAAGTTCCTTATTCCTCTCTTAATATAGTACAAATTTGCATTAGTGTTCTTGGTTACCATACTAAACTGTTGATGCTCATTGAGCTTACAGCCCACTAAAATCTCCAGATTCTTTTTCAAATTGGTCTTTAGCCATGGCTCCCTCATCCCACATTTCTGAAGTGTGTTTAAATGTTTAAATTAGACATTTATCCTTATTATATTTTTAAAATTTTATTTATTTTATTCTAAACTTAAGAAATATAACAAGCATTTCCATAACATAGTAGAATTTTTAAAAAGATGATTGTTCATGAAACTTCAAATATATTTTATAAAACTTGCTATTCCTTTTAAATACATAAGAAAGTTATCATGTAACTTTTTTTTCCTTTTTTTCTTCTCTCCCTCTCCGTAGAGATGGCTACCATTAGACCCAAATGTGTGTGTGAGTGTGTGTGTGTGTAAAACCATCCTATGCATGTTTCTATTTATCAGTACTTTCTCTGGATGCAGATAGTATCTTCCTTCATATGTCCTTTGTATTTAATTTAGGTATTTGTAATAGTCAAAATGACTCAGTCATGCAAAATTGTTCTTAAAACAATAATACTGTTGGTTCTGCTCATTTCTCTCTCCATTATGTCATGCAAGTCTATCCATGTTTTTCTAAGATCATCAATCTCACCATTTCTTATAGCACAGTAGTATTCCATCACAATCATATACCACAATTTGTTCAGCCATTCCCCAGTTGACAGGCATCCCCACAATTTCTAGTTCTTTGCCACCACAATGACAGCTGCTATAAATATTCCCTTATTGAACTGAACCCAATGTTCTAGCTTTTTTTTTATCATTTTGAATCCTGCAATCCAATGTATTAACTTTATCTCCCAGTACTGTAACATCTGCCATTTATGCCTTTTTTTTCTTTTCATTGATAACAATATTTAGCAGCAAAGACATAAGCCTAGTTTACTGGGAGGTACACTTACTGGAAATCTCTTTCCAAACAGATATTTAACCAATGATGACTTCTTCTTGAGTCCTGCCACACAAGCCAGTCTGAAACCATCTAATTATATTCTCTTCTAACCTATATCACTCCCTCTTTTCCACCAAAATAACCTGAAAAACCTTAGCAACTGCTTTACTAAAATCTAGAAAAACCCTATCAGCAGGATTTCCCTGATCTATCAGTTCAGTAACTCAGTCAAAAAAAAAAGGGGGAATACACTTAGTCTGCCATGAACAAGCTGTTGTTGTTCAGTCACTTTCAGTCATGCTTAACTCTTTGTGACCCCATTTGGAGTTTTCTTAGCAAAGATACCAGAATGGTTTGTCATTTCCTTCTCCAGGTCATTTTACAGATGAGGAAACTGAGGCAAACAGGCCCAGGGTGACACAGCTAGTAAAAATGTCTGAGGTCAGACTTGAACTCACAAGGATAAGTCTTCCTGACTTCAGGCTCAGTGTACTATCCATGGCACTACTTTGCTTCTTATGAATAAGACTATTCATTAATTAATGGCGGATATAATGACCTGGCTTAGAGTCACAACTTGGAATTGTAGATCGAGAGCTATAAGGAAACTCAGAGGTCTTCTGGTCCAGTTGAATAATTTAATAGATGGTAAAACTGAGATCCAGAGAGATTAAATGACCTGACCACATTTGCACAGGTAATACAACTAGTTTTTAATTCCAAGTCCTCTGCCCCCAAATTCAGCATTCTTTCAACTATACTACTTAATAGTTCTGTGACTCTGGATAAGTTACATACAATTCCCAAGCCTCAGTTTCTTGGTCTATAAAATGAGAATAATAATATTTATGCTACCTATCTGAAAGTTTGAGAGAATGTTTCTAAAAACCACTTTGTAATTATAGAGAACTATTTTTTTCCCAGCATCTTGCATATCTGTTGGCCAGGTGGCACAATAGAGCACTGAACTGGAAATCAAGACCTGAATTCAAATCTACCCTTAGATTCTTACTAGCTGTGTGATCCTGAGCAAGTCACTTAACCTCTGTTTGCCTCAGTTTCCTCATCTGTAAAATGAGGATAAAAATAGCATCTACCTCACAGGGTTGTTAATATTTCTAAAGTGCTTTGCAAACTTTAAAGCACTACATAAATGCTAACTACTAGTAGTAGTAGTAGTAGTAAATATGTGATAAATACTTGTTGAATGAATGGAAAAATGTCTTGTTGTACCACATAGTACTTTAGTCTAGCACAAGGCAGCTATATGGCAAGAGTACTGGCCTAGAAGCCAGAAGAAAATCATTGTGAGTCTCAACTCTGATACTAGCTATATAACCCTAGACAAATCGACTAACCTCTTTGAGTCTCAGCTTCCTCATCTCTAAAATGGGAGTATTAATATTTGCACTGTCTTTCTCATGGTGTTGTAAGGAAAGTACTCTAAAGTCTTTGAAGTAATACATAATTGTAATTTTTATGACATACTTGTTCCCACAAGCCCCTAAAACAGCCATGGTATAGTTTTGTTTTATTTCTCTGTAGATCCTTCATTAAGGCAGCTGGGTGGTGCAATAAGTAAGAGTACCAGGCCTGGAGTCAGAAAGACCTGAATTCAAATTCAGCCTCAGACACTTACTAGCTGTGTGACCTGGACAAGTCATTTAACTTCTGTTTGCCTCAGTTTCCTCAACTCTAAAATGGGAATAATAATAGCACCTGCCTTCCAGGGTTGTCATAAGGATCACATGAGATAATTGTAAAGTGCTTAGCACAATGGCTGGTAAATAATAAGACCTAGATAAAAGTTACCTATTAGTAGTAGTAATAATTATAATAACAATTTGTGGTTCAAAATGAAATAAGAAACCTTTTTACTCTTTACTTTGTTAGTAGCATTAACCATACATGATTTTTAATCCTTTAAAAATCTCATAAACCTTGTTTTATTCAGAGAATCACTAATCAAAAAGAAAAGATAGATTGTAGTCTTAGAAAAGGACATGGGATCTGGGGCCCTCAGAAAAAAAAAGAGTGGGAGAACTGGGGAGATGGTCTGAACCAAAAAGTCTATCTAAAATTTTATCCTGGAAGACAGCTCTAGACAACTGCAGAATCTTTGCCCAGGAATCCTCAGAGTCGCTGGCCCTGCTGCTTACTTCCTACAACTATCTCTCCATACTGCTGGAGGTCCTGCTTCCATGGTAGTGGGTAGGGAGTAATGGTGTTCACTGTATCCATTCTGCATGCTTTTTTCCATAGAGAAGCATCACTCCAGGTTTTTAGATTCTGAAGTACTGTAAGACAGCACTAAACTTCAGGCACATTATAGGCAAAATAGATACCTATGGATTGGCATGCAAACCCTACCATATTGCTTCTATGAGAAAGTGCCTTCCTAATTTTGAACAGCTAGATTACAAATGAACTTTTTGCCCCTCCACAAACCTTTCCCTCCTCCTAATATCCCTATTTCTGTTCAGGGTAGCACTGTCTTTCAAGGATCCAAGTTTGTGACCTCAGCGCCATCTTCAACACTTCCCAATGCTTCTCATTTTATAACCTAGTAGCTGCCAAGTTTCTCTGATTCTACCTGCACAGGTATCTGCACAGAATCCCAGTCTCCTCTCCATCCACACTACCATTAGAATGTGAACTCGTTGACTATAAAGACCAGGTTTTTGCTTTTCTTTGTATCTGCTGGCTTAGCTTAGTGCCTGGCATGTAGTAGGCAGTCAATAAACATTTATTAAGCACCCACTATGTCCTAAGCACTAAAGATACAAAAAAGAGGGAAAAAGTCTCTGTCTTCAAGGATCTCACAATCTAATGGTAAATCTTTGTTGACTTGACTTGAACAGAATGGAATGAAGACAAACTTGGAAAATAGTTAATGATTTTCCCCCCACACCTCTGAACAGTTCTAAAGTAGGAAAAAATGTCTCTACTTAATTGACTGCATCTTATACCCATTGTGGTAATTTCTACTGTCCTACCAATAACCCCCAAATGAGTTTATGTCATGTATTATCAGTGTTCCATGGTTCATGATATTTACTGCATTGTTTACATCTATACTGCCAAGATACAAGCTGTTATTAAGGGCTGTGTTGGAATACAGCATGCTGAGTGGCTCTATCACATTAATCTCAGTTTTTATAACAACATTATTTTTATCGTGGGGATGTAAAAACAATTGATAGCCTTCTTTTAATGTAGAATACTTGCAACTAAATATCTCCATAGAGTTATCTAATCTTCCTCTGCAAGCAATAGTTAAACCAGAAATCCTTATTTAAATCTCATTTTATCTCAATGTATATAAATTTTCTTTTACTGAGTAAATCCCCATTCTGTTGCCCTGTGCTGTGCTTGTCAATAAAATGTTTACCCTGTTAGAAGGTTGTCAAACTCCAGTTCATTCACTTCTCTGGGGATCTGGGTCATTCATAATGCAGAAAATGAAGCCTTCTTGCTTTAACAATTGGGTTTTCATCAAGCCTAGATTACACCTTTCTGGGACCCACATAATTAGAACTCAGAAATCAGTCCATCATCATTAAGTTTTTCCATCAACACAGCGCAATCAATTCTACTGAAACTGACTTTGGAAAATGTTGGTGCTCTAATATGTTAAGAAATGTCTGCTGACTCAGGTATGTGCAGATAGATCATTACAGCAAAATTGATCTCCATTGAAGCCCAAGTGTAGAATATAAGCTTCAGTGGACAGTGACTTTTACTTTCTTTGCATCCCCAGTTCGTAAATGCATATTGAATTGTGTCAGTTAAATAGCACTATTCCCAGTTGAGAATATGGGCCAGTCCTTCCCAGACCCCTTGTCAAACCAGACAGAAACCACACCCTTAACGGAGGATTCTCAACCTTTCTTGGAATCATTGACCCCTTTGACAATCATGTTTTTAAATACATAAAATACATAGAATGAAAAAGGAAACTAATTATTTTTTTAATATGTAATCTCCCCCATTCAAGCTTACAGGCCCCCTGAAATCAAGGGATCCGTGCATATTTGGCAAAGATGTGCTGTAGCCAGCTCTAGTTAGCACCTGATAAATTTTTAGTATGAGCATTTACCCCTCTGAAGTTGGCAATCAAGGCTTGATTTACTGTTTTGTTGATTGTCTGGAATCAAGAAAGTGATAGAGAAAATGTTACCAAAGCAAATTAAACTTAGAAGTGCATTGTATACATTTTCCCCCCAGACTGGATTGTTAAACATTTACCAGTACACCACTGACTGATAAGAACTCCTGACCTGCAGGTAATTAAACCATCAACACCTCAGTTCCCACCCTGCCCCCATCTCCTGGTTGGTAGTTGTCTCACATCATCCACTCCACGTGCTTCATTTCACTCCTTGGCTTCTCACCAACCACTTTTGCTTGGTTCATACCCTCTATACCACCTCCTCTTTCCAGCTATGCATCTATATTTAAATCAGCTTTGTCAGTACACTCTTGACTTTGCACAGCCCTCCCTCACTTAAATCCGATTTGCTTACATGTCATGGCATCACATCCCTGATATCGTGGTCCTCTTCAAGAAGAAAGACCAATAACAACAATTTACCATCCCAATAACTTTCCAAACCAATCTTCCCTGGACATTGCCCTCCGTGTATTATCTCCCCCTATTAAAATATAGGTCCTTTGAGGACAAGGATTGCCTTCATCTTTTTATTTGTATCCTTCACATTTAGCAGAGTACATGACACATAGTAAGTGCTTAATAACTGCTTTTTCATTCATTCCACAAGCATACCTAGGACAGAGAATTTCCAATCTGTTGCCCACACCTGAATCCCACTTGCCAGTAAGTAACTCATTCTTGAGTTATGTAGGGATAAAATGTTTCTCTCTGCAGCCATTCAGTTCCACAGTATACTTTGTTCTTGATGTAAGAAAAAGTAGAAAGGGATGCCTTGGGATCTTTCTCTTTACATTCAGGCTGGATGACCTTTTGTTCTGTATACTATAAAGGGGATTCTCTGTCTGGTATAGGTTGGACCAGCTAGCTTCTGAGGTCCTGTCCAACTTTGGTATTCTGTGATTTATTCTTCTTACTCCACCGCTGTCCTGTAAGCCTAGAATGAACTCTTTCCTTGCCACTGATTCATAGAGTCCTTTTTCTTCAAGATGGAGCTTAAGCATCATCTTCTGTGCTGGGAATATTCATCTGCTTTGGTTCTTGTGGCAAACTGATTGATTTATTTAAAATAACAGGTTGTACCTTGAAATAGTCAAAATTGTGTAAGGAAGTCTATAGAGACATGCTTCAAATGGAAACTAAATGTTCTTTCATATTGCATATTCTTCCTAAAGAGCTAAAATATAAAAAAAAAGAAAATCAGGAATGAAATCTCTGGATTCTACCCTGTTAAGCAATTATGTTATTGTCTAGTCATTTTTGAGTCATGTCCAACTCTTTATGACCCTTTTTGGGGTTTTCTTGGCAAAGATACTGGAGTGGCTTGCCATTTCCTGCCAAGTTCATTTTACAGATGCGGAAAATGAGGCAAACATGGTTAAGTAACTTGCTAGTTATATAAGGTCATACAGCTAGTAAATATCTGAAGCCAGATTAGAACTGAGGTCTCCTGACTCCAGGCCCAGCACTCTATCCACTGAGCCACCTAGTGTGGTTGAAAAATATCACTTGGATTAAAATTTTTAAAAACCTGGTTGATTGTTTAGTAACCCAAGAGCAGCTTCAAATAGCACTGTGGAAGGCTAGGGGCTATGGTGTTCCATAAGGAACAAGTGATGCTCCATAGAGCTGGGCACTGGACCCAGTGCTATTAAACATTTTCCCAATGGCTTGATTTTAGCCTAGAGAATATGCTCATTGTATTCCTGAAAGCCAACATCAAGTTTGCAAAAGGGAAGGGAGTAGTAAAGAATAGCAGTGCCCACTCAGCATTGGCAGTTGACAAAATTTTATTGTTACTCAGAGGGGAGGAAGAGAATTGATGCCAATGGGCTACAGTCTCAGTATGTGCCTCTATTGCCCTTAATCTGAGACAAGCTGTGAGGGAAGTGCACAGTGGAGTGGCTTTGGACAGGCCCAGAACTCCTCAGGACCCAAACTTGTATACAGTTTTGGACAGAGAGCTGACATTGCAGTGATGAGAGATGGGCCTAGGTAGTAAAGTAATCTGGTCCAGTGAAATGAAGATGTCTTCTGAATTCCATAATAAGGAATGAGGAATGAGGGGCAGTGACCCACATATAGCTGTGTCACACAATTAACATCTGGGGGGTGAGGGTGGTCATGAGAAATCTTCAGATTTATTGAGCCTTCACATACATGCATCCTGGAAAGGGGGGAGAGAGGGGATAGAGTAGCACCAATGAAACTGGTTCTCTAGAATTCACAGGAATAGAGAGGGGAGAGGATCAGTGGGATCGACAAAGGCAATAGCAAATTGGAAAAGTGGTAAGCAAGGAAAACAAGTGATAGAAAGAACATTCTACTGGGAATCAGAGGACCTGGGTTCTATTCCTGATTCTTAACCTTTTTTGTTGTTATTGTTGTTTCATCATTTTCAATCATGTCGAACTCTTCATGACCCCTTTTGGGGTTTTCTTGGCAAAGATACTGGAGTGGTTTGCTATTTCCTTCTCCAACTCATTTTTCAGATGAGGAAACTGAGGTAAACAGGATTAGGTGACTTGCCCAAGGTCACACACCTAGTGTCTGAGGCCATATTTGAATTCAGGTCTTTCTGACTCCAGGCCCAGCACTCAATCCAAGATACCACATAGCTGCCCCTATGTAACCCTAAGCAAGTTATTTAACCTCTCTGTGCCTCAGTTTCCTCATTTAAAAAAACAATGAAATTGCCCTAGATGATTTCTGAGGTCTCTTTTAGTTCTAAAAGTGCTTGATTCTATAAGAGCTAATTCTGAATAATGCACTTAATGAAAAAAAAGGATTAAAAACTACAAAGAAACTGAACAGCTAAGTGAGCTCATTGAAAGCATTTCTTAAACATGAAAGATTTATTGTGTAGGACCTGGGGAAAGGGAAAATGCAAAGGGAAAAAAAAAGGCAATGCTGGAGAACTTTTTTGGTTGTTGTTTTTGTTTGTTTGTTTGTTTGTTTGTTTGTTTGTTTTTTTCATAGAAGACCCTGTCCAAGAGAAAGAAATGGTCTAAAAAGCTTACTGGCCAGCAATCTGAGCTGAGTGAGAAGTGATAGAAAATGATGCAGAAATGGAAATATAGCATCTAGAGGAAAAAGGCAATATGCTTAGTAGGCAGATTATCAGGATCACAGATTTGGATTTGGAAGAGATCTGAGGGGTGAAAATCCTGCAATTTACAGGTGTTGTTGTTGGTGGTGTTCAAGGTGGTATTTTCGCAATGAATTAGAAAGTGATTATTCCTATTACAAAGTGAGTCACATTCTTAGGAGAAGGAAGTCATGAATTAGATAGATTTGACCTTGAATTCTAACCCTGTTCCTCACAACTTGGGTAATATTGGGCCCTCTGGT
The DNA here is from genome assembly GCF_900497805.2 of Vombatus ursinus. Lineage (NCBI taxonomy): Eukaryota > Metazoa > Chordata > Mammalia > Diprotodontia > Vombatidae > Vombatus > Vombatus ursinus. Next base: position 95,112,636 of record NW_020954590.1, read on the forward strand.
GCCATCTAGGGTTCTTAAAATCCTCAGCTTCCTCCAAGGCACAGATCATGGGCCACTGCCTTTGCTCATCTTCTCTGTACTTCTCTGTACTCTGTTTATGCCGTTTCCCTTCTCCAATTCATATATATATATATATATATATATATATATATATATATATTTGTTTATTTACGTGGAGCACCTAAGTGGTGCAGAGCGTAGAGTACGGGGCCTCTAGTTAGGAAGACCTAAATTCAAATCTGGCCTCCTGAATTTACTAGCTGTGTGACCCTGGGCAAGTCACTCAACTTCTGTTGCCTCAGTTTCCTTAACTATAAAACAGAGATAATAACAACACCTATATTGCAGACCTATTGTGAGGATCAAATGAGATAAGTGCCTGGCACATATAGGAGCTATATTATTATTATATTATTATATTAACTGTATATTCCCTTTCCTCCCTCCTCCCCATTATTTATAGCCTCCCCATCTCCCATAGACTGTAAACACCTTGAGGTCTGAGGAAGTGCTTTACAAATATTATTTCATTTGATCCAATAACCCTTAGAAGTAAGGGCAATTATTATCCCAGTTTTACAGTTGAGAAAACTGAGGCAAATGAAGTTTAAATGGCTTGCCCAGGGTCACACAGCTAGTAAGTAGCTGAGGCCACATTTGAACTCCAGGCCCAGGCCAACCATCTCTTCATTTCCCACCCAGCTGAAGTCCTCTGGACTCCTCCCTCCTGCTCCAGTACTGGATACTTTCTCTGTCCCTTTGCCCCACTTTTCAGCTTCCTTTTCTTCCCCCCTTTAGAATGTAAGTCCGTGAAGGCAAGGACTCTTTCTTTTTGCTTGTATTTGTAATCCCAGTGCTTGATGTGCTAAGCATTTACTTACTCTGTACCTGGTACACAGTAAGAGCTTAATAAATGCTCATTTACTTATTGACTTGAGGTCTTCCTGACTCAACCTAGCTGCCTCAGAGGATTTTTTAAATCTTTGTATTACCAGAACCTAGCAGTGTGCCTGCCACATGGTGGATGCTTAATAAATGTTCATTGGATTAGGCTTTAATTTTGTCAGCAGTAAAATGGTATCTATGTCTATGGTTCCTTGCAGCTCTAAATACTGATCATAGGGTTGCTGTTGTTTTGGGTTTTTTTTTAAACAGCATACTACCAAAGTGCATACAAAATTCTGTATCGTTTATTAAAAAATAGTCCCTAGAAACAAATCCAAAAGGGAATGGAGATTATTCAACCTAGAGAAAACGTTAGCCATGTGTACCCAGTGTCACAAAGGGAGGTATTACTCAGAGCGGAGCATGGGGGGGGAAATAGGCTAGAGTAAATTGATACAGTGATTCTCCCAGGGTTGGCACAGTACTTTGGACACTTAGTAGGTACTTGGTAAATGTTTGTTGAGTGAATGGATTGCCAATTACTTTCCTCTAGGGGAATTGGCCAAGGCTCCCTCAAGAAATCTAACCTTGAAACATCTAATGCAACCCAAATGCCTAAAGGCAGTCACAGAACAAGCAGTTGAAGGCTTTTGTGCTTGCCACAGACCATTAAATTGATGATAGGAAGGAAAAACCCCATAAAAGCATTCAGGTGATACTGGTACCCTTGGTGAGAGACACAATGGAGAGTCATGCATCAGGAGTCAGAGTTTTCAGGATTCAAAGAGTGGCTGTGCTACATACTACCTGCCTGTTCTTGGACACACAAATCACAATCTCTCTCTGGGCCTCAGTTTCCTCTTCTGAAAAATGAAGTTTTGACTAGATGACCCAGAAGTCTCCTTCCAGCTCTGCATCTAAAATACTGTGAATAGAGAAGGCAAGGAGAAATCACCCCAGAATCCTCAGGTGCTAGCATGGAGCGGGCTGCCCAAGTGCATTTTTTTTTACCTGAATGATGTGATCTGATTGTCCACATTGATCAAACTAGGCAAAGAGCTGCCAAATATCCAGCTTTGTATATGTTGTGAAGAGATAGACTAAGTGTCTTCAGCCTTGCAGGGGAAAATGGTATCTTTTGCCCATTGTTTTGTGCTGATTCTGACTCAACCTGGTAGTGGAGGTTCTACTTTGGAACAGAACAAGATACTTGTACACCATTCAACAGTTAACAAAGGTTATCATAATGCTTAGCCATTGCAGAAGAAGGCTATTCAACAAGCAAATGCACTAATGACTGAGTAAAGCTCCTTGTGTTGAATTGCCCATTTTAATACACCAGCCAAGCATCAGTGAGAGGGTTTAGAGCAGGGATGGGGAAACTTTTCATGTTGGAAGGCCACATAAATATTTAACTGCAATCAAATAAGGCCACATTCCAGAAACTTTAATTAGATATACTTAAAAATGTACATTTTTTTGTAAAAATTTAACACTATATACTTAATAGTTTCAAAAAATAAAAACTTTGTTCATTTTAAAGTTAAGTAACCTTTTAATGATCTTGTGTATGTTTTTTGTTGGAAAGCATCTGACTATTTGGTTGCAGCATGGGTATCAGTCATTTGTGACCTTAAGGGCATACTGATTTGAATTAGGTAGGAGAATGTAGATTCACAGCAATAAGTGGTTGAAAAGCAAGAAAGCATTTTTCGGGCATGTTGCCGAAGGTGTGGGTATTCTACTGCATTTTTTCCATATTTCAACTGGATCTTTCTTAGTATCAAACAGTAACTTTAAAATGTCATCTACTGAGAGCTCAATCAATTCCATCTGTATTTCTTTAGGTGCCTTGGTGATATCAGCTAAATGAGGCTGAAATGCTGATTTAAGTATGATGTCATGATTCTCAAAGTCAGTGAACCTTTCATTATATTCTTCAATTAATAGGTCTATAACAGCTGTGTATTCTTCAAATGATTCACATATATCATCCTGCTCTTCAATGACCTTTGCTAACTGGGTGAAACGTTCATCTAAAATTTCCTTTTGAAGAAAAAGTGTTTTGAAAAAAAGATAGCTTTTTACAAAATTTTTGGATTTTTTGCCACATCTCATATATAGAATTCGTTTCACCTTGCAAAGAAATATTGTAGTCATTTTGATTTGACATGATATCACACAAAAATGCAGCATTCCTATAGAAATCTTCATTCAATAATTCACATTGTTGATTCTGTTCTTTATAAAATTTAACTATCTATTCTCACAGAGATAAAATTTTGGCTAACACCTGTCCCTGTGATATCCGACACACTTTAGAATGATATGGCAAATCCACACTGAATACCTCATCATTCAGCTTTGACATGTTATGAAACTGAAAATGCAATTGCACTGACAAGAACATAGTTAACAATACTTGTAACTTGCTGCAAAGTGTTGCTTAAAATAGTAGCTTTAGCACATAGATTTTGCTGGTGCAATATACAATGAAAAGAAATGAGAGCATCTGGATCTGTTAATACATTTTTTAATCTGTACAATAAATCCTTCATGTTTTCCTGTCATGGAAGTGAACTGTCTGTACATACACTCGCTATATTTACCAAATTCAGTCCAACTTCATGACATTTATCTTGAAAGTTGTTAAAGATTTCCATTCTCCATGTTCTGTTCACAAGAGCACCCAAAGCGAGTCACTCTTCGTGGCAAAGAAAATCTTCTGTTGTGACCTAAATGAAGTATAAAACCTGTGCTGAGTCAGTAGTATCACTTGATTCATCCAAAGCAATTGAATAATATCTATTTTCCTTTTGAAATATTGCATGAAGTTGTTCTGTTAAGTTGAAGACTAATTCATGCTGCTAATCAGTTACCGTTCTCCTTGAAAGAGGCAGTTGTTTGTACTTTGAAATGTTATCAGGATCTAAGCATCCTACAACTTCAATAATGCATTCTTTTACAATTTCTACATCACTGAATGACTTCCTTTTTTTCCTGAGTATATAAGCTACTTTATAAGTTGCTCCAGTTGAATTATTTCTAGGTTTTATTGCTGCTTGAATGAATTGTCTTTGCTTTTGCTTTTCATTTTTTAAATTTCTACAATACAATCTTTTGTGCCTCTCCCTCTAATTTAAAATATTTGGGGTCCTTGTGGGTGTTATAATGCTGATGAGAACTGAATTTCTTTAATGTTGATATTGCAGTATCACAAAACAAGCAAATCATCTTACCTTTAGCAGAGACAAGATAATATTGTAATTCCCAATCCTCATCAAAAAATCTGTTTTTCTCCTTCAGCATTCTCTTGGTCTTCTTTGACATGATGGGCTGTTAAGAAGATAAAATAAAAAAAATACTATTTCAATGCAACTATTCACAAATTCTACTTCAAACAAAAACACAGTGCACCATTTTCAAAAGCTGGTAACAGACTGGCATACCTGACCCTCATAAACTCTCACCAACCAGCTTCATGTGGTAGTGGCACCAGTCAGGTGGGGGAAGTTAGAACTAAATACCAAGCATAGCAACCATCAATTTAGTAAGCTCTTATGATTTACTAGTGTTCTAATTGTGCCAGTCAATCTGGGAGAATTATTTCATTGAAACTTATTTTATTCTTTGGTATTTTAAATGTGTTCATTCTAAAAAAATAAAATATGAATATAAAAAACAAACAAAAATGTGTTAATAAAAATAAAAGGATTTGTTCTATAAAATTTGGATTCAATCAAAAGGCCACACTTAAGTACCTAGAAGTCCACATGTGACCTTGAGGCCACAGGTTCCCCACCCTTGGTCTAGAGCTATTTGATACTCATGTGACTAGGAAATGATGACAACAGCCTGAGCCTTTACTCTTCTGAGCATGCAAAGTCTTTTTTTTTTTTAGGCAATTGTAGTTAAGTGACTTGCCCAGGGTCACACAGCTAGTAAGTGTCAAGTGTTTGGTCTGAGGCTGGATTTGAACTCAGGTACTCCTGACTTCAGAGCCTGTACTCTATCCACTGTACCACCTGGCTGCCCCCTGAGCATATAAAGTCTTTGAGAATGGTCTCAGTACCTTTGAAGAAAAAAATCATCCTAACTTGCCCTAGAGCAGGAGTTAAGATATTGCTCCTACTACACCAGGGAATAAATACAGTTTGAACTGGTGGCTCCTCCCTAACCGGGAGTCCAGTGTTTGCATAGTCAAATGGTTCAGGAAAAATTCTGAAAAACATGAACTAATTTTTCCCCTTTAAAAAATTACCCACAGAAGAATTGTTAACCAGCAATAACCTCTAAGTACCTCAAGGTGGATTTTCTGAATTACCTTACAATGCTTGGTCTTCTGGATAGTTAACTCAATCCATTTTAATTATAATTTATTAAGCACTCAGTGGGAGGCCTTCAATCACTGGTAAATAGTGCCCACCTTTTAAGAGTTTACCTTCTATTGAAGCTTATCCTAATGCCAAGAGAATTATCTGAAGATAAATTATATGGTTGTGTTCTTATGTGTATTCAAACTATCAATAAATTCAATTCAGTATTTATTAAGCATTCACTGTTTGGAGAACCGCTGACAGGTTTTGGAGGAGATGAAAAACTTTAGGTAAACATTATCCAGGATGTACACATCAGTGCAATTCAAGAACAAGTTTTTATCAATGGAGAAGGTCCAGGAAAGTGGCTAGTGAGTTGGGCTTTAAAGAACATAAAGCAATATAACTGCAGGAAAGAAGAAAGAGGAGACTTTAAGGATAGAGAAGAGCCAGCATGAACATGCCCTGAATGAATGTTAGCTGGCCAAAGCAGAATATTTGTACAGTTTGGGTGGAATATAGAGTACAGAGAGGGCAATAATGGAAGACATCTGAAAAGGCACTATATTTTGGAGGACCTATGATTCTAGGTAGAAAAGTTTGACTTTTACTTAGTAAGCAATAGGAGGGGCCAGCTGGATTGATGGCACAGTGGATAGCATGCCAGGCCTGGAGTCAGGAAGACCTGAGTTCACATGTGGCCTCAGATATTTATTAGCTATGTGACCTTGGCAAGTCACTTAACACTTTGCCTCGGTTTCCTTTTCTGTAAAATGAGCTGGAGAAGGAAATGGTAAACCACTCCAGGATCTTTGCCAAGAAAACCCCAAAAGGGGTCACAAATAGTTGGACACAACTAAAAAATGACTAAACAACAAGAAAAAGGTAATAGGAAGCCTCTCAAGATTTTTAAGCAGAGTGACATGACCAAAGCTATCCACTTTGATGAGATAAGGTTTTATCTCATGCCTCATGATTTGGCATTTTATTGTATAGTCACTGGGTTTCACTGTAGTAATAGTGAGAAATAGAATACCAGAGTAATGCAAACAGCAATTTGAAAGGCTCATAGACTTAGACTGGAAGAAGCTTTGGAGATTATCTAGTTCAACCCTCTCATTTTATAGATGAGGAAACTCCAGCCCAGAGAAAGTGATATATCCAAGTGATAAGTACAAGTTAGCAGCTAATTGGAGAATTGAACTGAGAGAGAGAGAGAGAGAGAGACAGAGAGAGAGAGAGAGAGAGAGAGAGAGACAGAGAGAGAGAGAGAGAGAGAGAGAGAATTAAACCCAGGATATCTGACTCCAAATGCAGAATTCTTTCCCAAACCTTGTTGTGAGCTTATTCCTTGTCAAGGTAAAATATTCCTTGGACTGATGTCTTACCCAAGCCATTAATTAACCACACATTAATTATCCTTGTTCATCCTTTTAACCAAAACTTAACAAAGTTATTTATTAGTGAATATTGAAAATATCCAGGTAACTGCACCAACATTTATTATGCCAGTTTGCATTACTAGGGTCTTATTAGAGGGCTGGGGGAAAAGGTTAACATACTTCTGAGTGGCTTGGCTTAACCTTAGCTGGAGACCTGATATCAGATTTATTCCTGTGGAAACAAGTCTTAATTACTTACTTATCCCTATCTTGCCAAGAAAGAAATAGGTAATTTTTAATAGCAAAGACTGCAGGAAGAGTTATAAAATGTTTTGAGAATATCCAATGACTACTGTTATAAAACTCAAGTTCCTATCCTATATTTCATCTAAATCATCTAATTATGTATACCAGGCTTTAGGGAGGGATGAGGCTAGCGATCGCTAAAGTTCTTTCTAACTCTAAGCTTCCATGATTTATGAGTTGCTAAACTCAGTCTGATCTGTTGATTAAGTAATTCAGTTCCCTGTAAGAATTACAGACTCAGAACTGAAAGCAACCTTAGAGGTCCAGCTAGCTCCCTTATTTTAAAAGATGAGGAACCTGAGAGAAGTTTAGTGTTTTCCTCTAGGTTGCACTGGTAGACAATAACAGAGTCAGGACTCAAATTCAAATCCTCTGATTCCAAATCCATTGTTCTTTCCATTCCATCATACTTTCTCATTCCTTGAGTAGACCAGTGTGGAACCTTGATAAGACCGCAGGCAAATGAACAGATTAGTTCAAGCTCATCTCATCCCCCGGATTGGTATTGAACTTTTGAATCAATATCAGCTATTTTAGACCAGGTTCTGGCCTGTCATGACCATCCATCCCCTTTTCCTGGCTGATCCATCCTTTCTTCTATACATTCCAGGATGATATCCAGTGATGTGTTCATAGTCATTGAAGATCCCATTGTTACATTTTCAAGGGGTGGTGATTGCTTTCACCTTAGTCCCATTGGAGGTCAATAAATTCAGGAAGCAGGCTCGGTAGACAAAGAGTTTAACTTAGCTGATTGGCAGTTGCCAGTAAACAGCAAACAACAAACAACCTGAACAAAGGGAGATACACTCACGTAGTCCTTTATGTAGCTTTAGGGCAGCATAACAAGGTCAAAAAGAAAGTTCAATCAGCTTTATCCAGTAAGATTACTAGGCAACTTTTATTATCTGGGAGGTTAAATAATATGAAAAGAATGTCAGTTTACTGGGGGTTGGAGGAGGGAAGATTGCTTGATTGTATGAGATAAAACTTAAGCCAAACTGAGGGCAGTTTGACATAGGGTAAATTTTTAGAGCCAAACAGAAGGGATTTTGTGCTTTCTTCTGTACTACCCTAGCTCAGGCCCTCATTTTCTCCTTCTAGAACTACTGCAACAGCCTGCCCATTGGTTTCCCTGCCTTCAGTCTCTATCCTCCGCAAATCCTAAATCCCCCAATTCCTAAAGTCCAGATCCGATCGTATCAATGTCCTGTTCAAAATACTCCAATGGCTAGCTCCCTGTTACCTCTAGGATAAAATAATTACAAACTCCTCCATCTTTTAAAGTCCTTCACAATCTGGCTCCAACTTGACAGTACTCCACTTCATGCATTCCACAGTTCTGGCTTCTTGATGTTCCTCTTATAGAATATTCTGTCTCCCACCTCCCTGCCTTTGCATAAGATGCTTCTCCCATGCCCAGGAAGTACTCCTTCCTCAGCTCTGCATCTTAAGATTCCTTGGTTTCTTTCAAAGTTCAGCTCAAGTGCCAGGTCCTCGTAAGTGACACCTTTCCTGATTCCACCAACTGCAAGTGCCTTCCCTATGACAAAATTACCTTGTATTTATTTTATATGTATTTTGTATTTCTATGTGAACAATGATCTCTTCCCACAAAAAAAGTAACCATATTATGTCCCTCCATTCAATTTAGTCAGATAATTGAACTTTGTCTGAAAACCATAGGATTTTAAGATTCAGATATGACAGGCATCTTAGAGAATATTTAGACTACCCATCCCCCTTGTTTTATAGATGAGGACACTGAGACCCTCAGGTAATTAAATGACTTTGTTGCGGTCTGAATGGTTGAGACCCCTCAAAGACTGGAGTATAGGACGGGGTCATCTGGAATAAATTTACAGACTCAAGCATTCTTTAAGTCAAGTTGGCAAAAAGTTTGTTGTTATGCTTTTCAGTGGGCAAGGATTCTTAAGGAACCTGCCATCTTAGAGGGGTACAATTAAAGTTTATATAGGATAAAATATAATAAAACATGTGCCAAATATGCTAATTAGGTGACTCAGGGTGGGATTAAGGAGTGGTTAAGGAGTGGTCAGTTCTTAAAGAAACATGCACTTTTTATATCGACTGCGCAGGCGGTTTACCCAGAGTTCACTGGGAAAAGTCCAGGGGCCATATGGAGGTGTGGTTTTAGGCCTGCTATGTCACTAAGTTAACTAGAGGTCAGGGGTAACTGAGAGTTGTCCAGTCTGCCACCAGTCAATGTCTTGTTTGACAAGATAGATATTGGGAGTATACATATGTCTTAGGTCTAGAATACAGATAATGAGGAGTCCGGGATGTAGATAATGAGGTAGGGTGGTAGTATAAATAGTCCAGTGGGTAAGAATATGACCCAATGCAAAGCCAGTTCAAACTAATAATTCCTTCAGGTGTTGTTTGTATCTGTGCCAGGGAGAGAGATGAGGGTCTTGCTGGGGCCCACTCATGAGTAATTGCTAGACACAGTGTCCTTGGGCTGGGGAGAAACTGCCAGAGACACTGTTTCTGAGGCTAGGGAGAAATTGGGGTCCAAGCACAAGCACCCAAACATAAGCATCCAAGCACCCAATCAATTTGCCCAAAGATTCAAAAGTAGGAAATGACAAAGGCAAGATTTGAGTTGAGGTCCTGTGACTAGAGCCAGCAGCATCCTTTCCACTAAACCACCCAAGACTCACTTACTTGAGCTTAATAGTAGTTCCTTCATCCTTCTTGGAAGAAGACTGAAGAATAATAAATTCCTCCATTTATTACTTAGCTTCAGGGTAATGGGCTTCCCTACACATAAAGACTGTGTAATCACACTATTATTCAAAAGTATCTAAACAGAAATTACCTAATCCAACACCTTTGGGCCAAGCATGCTTTGGAAATGTAGGATATGATTGCAAAGATAAACTTGGTAACAAGTCCCTGAAATGCAACACTGTATTTGCAAGGGCGGGGGGGGGGGGGGGGGGGAGGGAGACCAGATTGGAGAAAGAGAAAAAAATGTATAAGAAAAATAAAAATACAATAAGAACAAGAGGCCAGCCTAAATCTTTCCCCTACAATTTGTAGTGATCCTCTTTCCCAGAGGATTTTCTTAACTAACTTCTTCCTAATAAAGTTAAAAGATGGCAACGAAACAGGAATTAAGTTAATTATGCCCTTTTACAGCCCTATGCCAGCAGAACAAATTTGCTTTACTCTCTTGACTTTGATGTTACAGTTATAGCCCTTTGTTATTATTATTATTAGGAAAAGATTTAGAAACCAGGTGGAAGATGTGTAAAGTTTCAACTGTGGGCTGTAAATCAGCAATCCTTTTCTAGCTGGAAAATACTGTGATTAGCAGTGGTCATGTAAAGTGACTATTAAAAGGGGATATATGCTATTGCTTGTATTTAATGTTTTCCCCTGAATGGATGTTATCTTACACAGATGAGAATTGCTGCTGAAGATCTACTGGTAACTTCCACTGAATACATGCAAATTTCAAGGGTAATAATGTTCTGTCATCCCTGCCCCTTTAATCTTATGTAAATTAGCTTGGAGAATCTGGTTTCTAATTTTCTTGTTTGTAATAATTTATCTGTCATGTATATATGATCACAATAAATAAATAAATCAGAATAAATAAAATGATCACAATGTAAAGTGGCCAGGATTGGTGGTCCTTCAAGATTCTGCAACATGACTAGGGGGCACGTAGTTCTTTAGTTATAGAGTTCAAAGCAAATCCCAGAAAGGACTGTTTAGTCTTCCTGGGAGGAAGGGAGCAGAGTGGTTATGCCATAATTATTATTTTGTGATAAGCAAACAGGGACAAGAGGCCTGAGGCTTCCGGAGTCATGGCAGGGCCAAAACAAGAGCCTTAGCCTCCTGAATTCTGGCCCAGTACATTCTCCAATGGATTAGGTCTCCTTTTCAGTCTCCTGGGAGTTGAGACAGGCTGTGTGACATAGTGGGGAGAAAAAGAATTGGACATGGATTGGGGAATGGCTAAAAAAATTGTACAAAAAAGTAATAGAATGTTATTGTAATGCAATTTTTATTATTAGTACAGAGAAGCAAGGAAAGACTTACATGAACTGATACAAAGTGAAGTAATCAGAGCTAAGAAAACAATACACACAATGGTTATTATTGTTGTTCAGTTGTGCCAACTCTGTGCTCCCATTTGGGATTTTCTTGGCAGAGATATGGGAGTGGTTTGCAATTTCCTGCTCCAGCTCATTTCACAGATGAAGAAACTAAGGCAAACAAAGTTAAATGACACCCAAGGTCACACAGCTAGTAAGTGTCTGAGGCCACATTTGAACTCAGGAAGATGAGTCTTCCTAACCTCAGGTCAGACTCTGTATCCACTGCACCATCTAGCTGCCCACACACAATAATTAGAACAATGTAAATGGAAAGAACAGCCAGTACAAAACAAAATAAAATGAATGTTGCAAAATTACAAAGAACAGGCATTGCCCCAAAGAAGATATCTTGAGAAGAAACTTGACCCATTCCTTTGCAGAAGTGGGGGAGGGGGAAGTCACAAGTGTGGAACATTACATATATTGTCAGATGTTTTTTCCAATATATTGATACATTTAATATATTGATTGGCTTTGTTCTTTCTATTCCTTTTTTTTCTTAAAAAAAAAATCTTTGTTATAAGGAATGACTCTCTTATTGGGGCCTGAGGAGAAAGAAGTGGGAATTTAGATAATATAAACATGAAAGATGCAATAAAAATTTGTTTAAAAAAATAAGTAAAAGAGTAAAGGGCTGACTAGTGTCAGAGGAGATGCATGCATTCAGATCCAAGTTTTGCCACTTGATCCCTAGATGACTTTAGGTAATCAATCAGTTCTTTAAACTTATAAAATAAAGGAAATGGACCAAGATGACCTCAGAAGTTCTCTCTGGCTCTTAATCAATGATCTCAATTCTGAAAATAGGGGTGATGATTTGAGAGGTTAAAGGTATATCATGGAGACGGTTTTACTTCTGTGCAAAATGGTAATTATGTTAGCTGCAACTGTTATGGGGGAGAAACCAAAATCTCCTCCCCAGGAAAGTCAGTTTCTATGTTACTTCACATGGTGACCACTGTTCCCAAACCTCTCCTTGTCCTAGGATGCAACTGTCCTCAGGGAACTCTGGGAGATACCCTCCTCCCCCCAGTACAAACGTATTTCTGGTGGGCCTTTCTTCTTTGCCACACTCCCTTAGCCACCCCTCACTTCCTCTGCCTTCTCTTCAAATGAATTTGTCCTAGAGGCAATTTCAGCTATACCTCTGCTTCTGTGCAAAAATATTATATTCTTTAGAAGGACAGCAGTGACCAAAAAAAAATGTCAACATAGGTTACAATTGAACAGTAGATGAGACAGGCACTGCAATCTAAGACCCTCTCGCTAATTAATATACCTTATTTCCCTGTATTGTGTTGAATGATATGATGTAAGTAAAATAGCAGCCTTGTATGTGTGAAGAATCCATCTGTGTTTCATGAATTCCACTGGATACAGGAACCTGCTCTGGTGTCTTGAGAAGACATTAAAGAAAGAAGGGTTCCTAGTTCAAGAATCTAAACAATCTAAAACAATCTAACAATCTAAAAAAGCCATGCAGTTCATGCCCTAGTTTCTAGGTAGTTCTGTACCTAATTAAATTCAATTCAATAAACATTTATTTAATGCCTCCCTATGTACAAAGGGGTGGAGAGAAAAAGAAAGAGGGGAGAGAGAGGAAGGAAAACAGAGTCAGAGAAATGGAACAATCCTTGTCCTCAAGGTTTTCCAATCTAGTCACAGCTTGTTATAGAATTCAAAATCTGAATGAATAGAAAAAAATTCTGAATTTAGACATGGGTTTGAATCAGTCACTGACTATTATCAAAGACAAATGGCTTAATTCCTCAAAGCTTCATTTTATTCATCTGTAAAGTAGGGAACAATAATATTTATACTACCTACATACCTGACAGGATATTGTGAGGAAACTTCTGTAAACTATGAAGTGTTATGTCAATGTGAGTTATAGGGAGTTTTGGGGTACAAACCTGTGATTTCTTTATGGGGAATTCCCTCCACCAGTGCAGACTGGCACTTGTTTTACAATCTGCTGTCTTAGAGAGTCAACGGAATTATGATTATTAAAGACATGAAGATATTGCTCACAGACCTTTTAGTACAATTTAGAATATAAATCCACAAGAGAAGTCAAATAGTAGTTTGAGAGATTCAGAGAGAAGGGATACTTTTAGATAGAGGACATCAAGAGAGACTTCATGGAAGAGGTGATAACAGAGTTAATCACTGAAGAAAAGGCTATGAACAAGCATAGATGGAGGATGAGCCCTTTCTAGGCAAAAGGAGATGGATGCCTCACAAATGTGGAAAAGGATGAAATGATGTAGGAAAAAAGCAAGCAGTACAGTTTGTTTGGAAGTTAGAATATTTACAAGTGACAAGTATTAAATGAGGTCAGAAAGATAGGAAGAAGCTAGATGATGGACAGCCTTGAATACCAGGCTGAAGAGTTTGTATTTTATTTGGAAGTCAGCGAGAAGCCAATGAAAGTGTAGGACTACAGAGTAATGTGGTTAGTCTAGTGGATTAAGGAGATTACTCTGCCAATGATATAAGAGATGGATTGGGAAAGGAAGAAACATGGGGCAGGAAAACTGGTTATGAAGCTATTACAATAGCCTCATGAATGGTAATGAGGGCCTGAAATAGAATGAAGTCAGTAGGAAGGAAAGGAGCAACGGATGTCAGCCATCTTGAGGAAGCAGAATCAAGGGGACTTGGTAACTGATTAGATGTTGGATGAAGGAGAAGTTAGAGTGAAAGATGTCTACATTATAAGCCTTGGTTACTAAGAGAATGGAAGTATAATCAATGGAAAATACCTACTCACAAACATATTTAGCACATTGTGTAATGCTTCCAAAGAAGATGATTACAGACTTTTTACATCTTTATTATCCCCAATACCTAAGATCTCTATAGGTCTACATACTCTGCTTTTCTCCCCATCATCTCTTTCATGAAAGAATCCAATAAAAATTTTAAAGGAAGGCAACCCACTAAACTTAGCAGATGGCCAGATTTGTTCCAGATGGAGAATGGTATGCTTTTTGCCACAATTAGATAGTTTAGGTGAAAGTGTTTCAAATTTTCTCTTTTTAACTTCAATTATCTACATTGCTTCTACAATCCACTTAACCTCCGTGCCTCTTTAAATCAATCAATAGGGCTGAATTTCTTGAGCACCATCTATCCTTCCTAGCAGTAAAACTCCACATCTGCTGGACCATGACTTTAATTTGCTTCTGGAAATTCAGCCATCAATGAAATCGAGTGGTAGCTGTAGCAGGGTATATTATGAAGCTAGGCAATTCACTCAACCACTCTTGAGTTTGTTTCCTCTGCTGTAAAATGGGGATAATAATGTCTGTAGTACTGACCTCACAGTGTTTTTTGACATTCAAGTAAGATCATGTAAGCAAAGTACTCCGTAAATTTCAAGCTTACAGGCCAGTAAAATGTAAGTTCCTAAAAGGCAATTTGTGTTTGTATACCCAGCACAGTGCCTGGCACATGGCAAAGAAATACTTGTTGGTTTATTAAAAGGAAAATATAATTTTCATGTGCTTCTTTAAATCCTACCAGCTGTGTGTGTTCCCAACAATTATTAACAATGGAATATGATGATGATAATGATGATGATGACAATGACGATGATAATTGTGAGTTAACACTGTATAGTAGGTAGAGAGCTGGCTTCAACATCAAGTAAACCTGGACCTCTTAACACATATTGGCTATGTAACTATGGGCAAGTCACTTAACCATTTAGCAACTCTCTCAGACTATAAAATTGCAAAACACTTGTTGATCTTTATTGGTAGAGGACCTTTCTTTTACCAGTGAGAGAAATGGGAGTTCCCTACACTTATAAAATCACAGGTCCAGTCTAAAATACTAATAATTATAATAATAAGTGACATTTATATGCAAGGGACAGAAAAGGTTGAGCATATGGGTTGGCATTGGGGATGATAAGTTTATGTGGGATAATCAGTGGAGGGCCCTAGGCAACCAAGAGCCACCTTGAGAGTCCTGGGCACCTGGAATGGGTGGCCCTCAAAGGGGAGAGGACATTTAAGAAAAACTTTGCCTACTTCAGAATATTCACAGAACCTCAAATGTTGGAAGGGACCCTCAAAGGCTGTATACCTAATCCAATCCATAACTGATAGAATTTCTCCTCTACAACTAGTGGTTGTCCAGCCCTCAAATGAAGACTTTGAAAAATGGGGCAGTCCATAGGCATCCTATTCCATCTTGTGGTAATTTTAATTTTTTTCCCATTTAATAGTATTTAATTTTTTTCCAATTCCATGTAAAGATAGTTTTCAACATTCGTTTTTGTAAGATTTCGAGTTCCAAATTTTTCTCTCTCCTTCTCTTCCCTCTCCCCTCCCCAAGATTGCAAGCAATCTGATTAAAAGTTGTACATGTACAATCATGTTAAACATATTTTCACATTAGTCATGTTGTGAAAGAAGAATCAGAACAAAAGGGAAAAATCATGAGAAGGAAAAAACAAAAAAAAGGGAAAGTAGTATGCTTCAATCTGCATTCAGACTCCATAGTTCTTTCTCTGGTTACGGATAGCATTTTCCATCATGAGTCTTTTGAAACCATCTTGGATCATTGTATTGCTGAGAAGAGTTAAGTCTATCATAGTCAGTCATCACATAATGTTGCTGTTACTGTGTACAATGTTCTCCTAGTTCTGCTCACTTCACTCATCAGTTCATGTAAGTCTTTCCAGGTTTTTCTGAAGTCCAGCTGTTCATCATTTCTTATAGCACAATATATTCCATTGCATTCATATACAACAACTTATTCAGCGATTCCCCAATTAATAGGCATCCCTTCAATTTTCAGTTCTTTGCCACCACAAAAAGAGCTGCTATAAATATTTTTGCACATGTAGGTCCTTTTCCCTTTTTACGAACTCTTTGGGATACAGACATAGTAGTGGCATTACTGGATCAAAGGGTATATACGGGTAGTTTTATAGCCCTTTGGGCGTAGTTCCAAATTGCTCTCCAGAATGGTTGGATCAGTTTAAAACTCCACCAGCAATGTATTAGTGTTCCAATTTTCTCACGTCTTCTCCAACATTTATCATTTTTCCTTTTCTATCATATTAACCAATATGATAGATGTGAGGTGGTATCTCAGAGTCGTTTTAATTTGCATTTCTCAGATCAATAGTGATTTAGAGCATTTTTTTCATATGACTATAGATAGCTTTGATTTCTTTGTCTGAAAACTGCCTGTTAATGTCCTTTGACCATTCATCAATTGGGGAATGGCTTGTATTCTTATAAATTTGACTCGGTTCTCTATATATTTTAGAAATGAGGCCTTTATCAGAGACACTTGCTGTAAAGATTATTTCCCAGCTTTCTGCTTTCCTTCTAATCTTGATTGCATTGGTTTTGTTTGTGCAAAAGATAGTTTTTCTTTTTAAGGCCAGCTCTAGGTCATATTCCACAAACCAATTTTAATATTCTCTGCCAAGTATCAAATTGTTCACATCAACTGAAGTGCATACTGAATGAAATCATTAATTATGAGGAAAAAGAGCTAACTGCAGATGCTAGAATCTAGATTTCCTTTTAAACCAGCACAGGGCTACAATTTAAGTAAAAGAAACAAATCAACTTAATGATATCACTGAGAATCTTATTCCCACTAGGAAAATGTAAAACTGGTTTCTCATAACTGCACACTTCCCAACATTGTCATAGAATTATGCAGGAGCCATGAATTTAAAGGGCTAGCCAAGCCCAGGAGCTAGTAGAGTCCATAGAAAGTTAACTTTTTCATTCAAGAGTTTTGCGTTATTGTATTTTCTTTCATTCAAAAAATTCATTGCATCCCTTCTCCAATCTATTGCAGTGATGGCAAAGAAGATGAAATGCTTGGTGCAACCCTCCTTGAAACATTGAATAAAAAATAGTACATTATTAATGCTAGCCACTCTCATGGAAAAGAATAGTCCAAAAGACTTGGGTAGATTACCTCTAGGGTAGATTTTTTTTTTTTACTTCCCTGACCAGTAGTAGCCTTTGCTTATTATAATGTTATCTCTACCAAAGATTCTCACTGCCCCACTCCACTTCACTACCTACCTTCAACAAATTTATATCTCTTACCTTGCCTTAAAACTTGATTAAGTTTTGAACCCTCTGGGCCAGGTCTAGAATCTAGCTCCCTGGGCTCCCAAAAAGCCCTCTCTGACTAACCCTGCCCCATTGATCATTCTCATTTTCCAATTTCTATATGCTAGCTCCAATGAATATGGTTGTTGCCATATCATCTTCTACTTGCACCTATGCTACCTGTAATTATTCCCTGGCTATCTCCTGTGTCATTAGATTACCATTTTCCCGATGACAGAGACCAAGGCTTCTATTTCCTATGTAGTAGAAAATGTGTTAGTACAGATAGTGCTGTGTACCCAGTAGATACTCACTTCATGTTGTTGAGAGTCAGCAAATGGAACTCTTCTCAAATGGCAGATAAACCCTGAAAAAGAAAATCAGTTATGGAATCAGGGTTTTGTTATTATAGATAATCATTATTATAGATATTGTTTTTGCTTTTCAACCCCAAAACATTTCTCATTCAGACAAGAGCTGACATATATGTTAGATTTCTGAACATCTGCCTGTTAACAGCAAAGGGGAAACAATTAGCAAATCCACTACTTGTGCTTTCTCATTTATTTCTATTGTAAAAGCTAGTTACAGTAGAACACATTACAATACCATTTGTTGTAATGTGATTATTAGAGTAGAAAAAATACTGGATTGGGAGTCCAGGGAGCTAGATTCTTGTCCTATCCCAGAGGATTCAGTTAGACACATTAGGGCTAGCTAACAAGTTTTGCTGCCAGAAATCAAGCACACTTGTTCACTGTGCCAGTGGTTAGTGTCTATACCCAGTAGAATATGGAAAGTAGATTGTGGCAGACTGGATCCAAGTCATACTGTAGCTGATTGTTAAATTTTCAGTGTGAATTTTTACTTCAAAAGTCAGCAAATGCTACAAATTCAGGCTTAATTTGTTGTTTGGCTGATTGTCTAGACTTAAGAAAGTGATGGAGAAAATAATGTAGATCAGACTTAAAAGAGTGTCAAAAATACATTTCTGGGAGTAGGGGGTGGAAAACCACTTGTTAAAAATTTACCGGCACACTGCTGTTTGTGGGCCATATCCTTCCTGTCAGAAAAATGACAGCCATTTACCTAAATGAAAGCCAAAGAAAATCTGAGATTACCTTTGTAACACCTACTGATTTAATTACAGTAATTATTATGCATAGAAGCTGGCAGAACACTCCTTAAAGTGACCTCCTTATAGCCCATTAATGATTTATAATGTCAAGAGATCTTATATACCCTGGTTTATGCCATCAAGTTTCACTATCAATAAAAAATCTACTAAAGAAAAATAAACTTCAGCCTAGATCCCGACAGAATTATCCCAAATTCAGATTTAGTAGAATCCATATTAATAAGGAGGGTGTGTGTGTGTGTGTGTGTGTGTGTGTGTGTTGCCACTTGGATGCTTGCATATCTATGCACATGGAAAGAAAATGGGACAATGGGCAGCAAAACATTAAACCACAAGAATTTTTGGCCAAATAGTATGTCTGTCCCAGTTCTGCACAGCACCTTCTAAACTGAATCTTCCCTTCTCCCCAAATAAAAGCTCATCATCATTAGTCATCAATGATGTTAATAATGACTGTCTACTAATAGGAAATTCTCCCTTCATTAGAGTAGCACAAGATTACCTATGTAATCTTGTGTCTTCTGCCTCTTAAGATATGACAGCATACACCAGTCCCAGAAAGGATGGGAATTACAACAGCATTTTGCATGTCCAGCCTGTGGCAACGAATAAGGAGGAATTACTCCTTTCCAAAGCTCTGCATGAACCCAACTCTTACTTGCTTCAGTTAATTTCTGACCCATGTTCCAACCAAATTACATATTTGGGACAAGGGGAAGCATAGGCCTGTTGAGGATAATTATGGAATCTGGGCTTACTTAAAGCATGAGTAACTCCATGAATTATAACACTTTAGAGATAAATGTTTTTCAAATAAAGGAATGTCAGGTTGAAGAGTCCTGATACCTATTTTCCAAGTGAAAAATAGAATGTTGGTAACTGACTCCTCTTGGAGGCCAAGTAAATGGAGTTACTTTGATGACTAGCCAGAGGAGACCTTTGCAAAAATGTGAGAGCATTATATTCTTAAAGTCTACCTTTTATCTCATTAGGGCAGGTCCCTTTTTCTTCAAAGGTTTCCTTTCTCTCTGCTCTTTACATCCCTGGTCCTTTTCAGAAGCCATGTGAGTTGGTTTGAGTGCTTGTCATAGAGAAGGTATAAATAATTTATCACATCCATTAAAATCAACCTTTAAGGAATATAGTCTTTATAATGTGCCTGTATTAGAGAAGGGTTCGTGCTAAGTCAATGACAAGATATTAAGGAACAGGCAGTTGTTTCAATGAAGATGGAGAAGTCTTGCCATGGTGTTTACAAATGTAAAGTGGAGAAATAGAAAATACAGTTTATGTACTGGGATTCTATAAATAGTATGGCAGTAGATCCTCCTTTTTCCCTTTGGCACTGAATGACTCATTCCCTTCTTGAGTAGGTTAACTAACCAACCATCTGAGGTTTGTTTCTTCAGAAGTGCTTGCAGTGGGATAGGAATTGCTGTATTATCAGGTTTCATTAGGAAGTTACTTAATTAAATGGCAAAAAGGGAAGTGGACAGGAGTAAGAATCTGAATGATTGCTGTATTTATAATACTCAAGACTTTTCCCTTAAAACTTTCAAGTCTTTACATGGTTGATACAGGTAATGAAAATAAAGGCTGAAAAGGTATAAATATGTGTTGAAAAGAGCCCTATAACTTTAAGGCTAAGGTTCACAAATAGTATGACTTTTAAAAAAGAATTCACCTTGTGGAACAGTATACCTGCTAAAATGTATTAGCATCAGAGTCTTTTGATATACAACATGACAGGCCACCACTGCTTGTTCAAAATTAACATGCTGAAAAGCAAACAGTGAAAGGGAAAGAGCCTATCATTTGATGTAAGATTTGGCGTTTAAGTCCCAATTCTACCATTTTCAGCTAGGGGATACAGTGGATCAAAGGTTGGACCTGGAATCAAGAAGATAAGTTCAAATCCAACCTCATACACTTACTCAGCACTTACTAGGTGACCCTGAGCAAGACACTTAACCTCTGTCTGCCTCAGTTTCCTCATCTGTAAAATGTAGATAATAAAAGCATCTACCTCTCAGGGATGCTGTGAGGATAATTGTAGATAGTTGTAGAGTACTTTGTAAACCTTAAAGCACTTTATTAGTGCTAGGTACATGAGCAGGTCACTTAAAGTTCCTGAGCTTCATTTTTTCCATTGGTAAAATGAGGTCAATTATAACCATTCTCCCCATGTCATAGGATTATTGTTAAGCTCAAATGAGATAATAGATGAAAAGTGCTTTATAATAACTCTCCCTCTCCCTTCCTTCCTCCCTTTCCTTCTCTCTCTACCACCCTTCCTTACTCTGTCTCCCTCCCCCCTCTCATATTTGTGTACACATAAACACAAATACACATGCATTTATTTAATTATTTGGTCTAGAATTATGATTTCATCAGTATAGGAAACTTCCAGGGTACAAACTCCCTCTACCGATCTACATTTGACAGACATTAAGTGCCTTTCTCATGGATATACAGCCAATATTTGTCAGAGTCAAGGCTCCCATTCAGCTCTTCTCAATTCCAAAGCCAAACCTCTATCCACTATACCACTCTCTCTCTTTCTCTCTCTCTATAAAGTGCCATATATATTAGTTATGCTGTTCAACTGAATTGTGACCCAAACTCAAACCTCTTAAAATTAACTTTCCATGAATAACACTGCTTATTCGATTACCAATGGATTACCTTCACAGAGCAAGTTATATAGAATAAGAAACTAGTGCATTTCTACTTCAGTTACATGTATACTGTAACCATTCTGATTTAACACCTGATTTAACTTGCCATTGACTCCTTCTCAATAATATTACGATATAGGCAGATGTAGGATTCTCATGGTGTT
This sequence comes from Vombatus ursinus, assembly GCF_900497805.2. Lineage (NCBI taxonomy): Eukaryota > Metazoa > Chordata > Mammalia > Diprotodontia > Vombatidae > Vombatus > Vombatus ursinus. Next base: position 95,133,736 of record NW_020954590.1, read on the forward strand.
AAAATGCCTTCCTTACTGGAACATTTTGACATGCAACATTAAACACACGAGAAAAAAAACACTTCCAGATGATTTTTGTATCAGTGTTGTGGTTTGTCTGAGCACCATTCCCCCACCACACAGAGTATTTTCCTGAAAGAATCAGATCCTCTAAGTATATCACATGCTACTTAACAGAACTTCTCAGAAAAAGGAGTGTGGTTCTTTAATTCAATGTTAAGTGCCTTTAATCATATCACAACTGATTTTTATGATGAAAGAAAAAAAGTAGGAGAAAAAATGAAATTTTTTATTTCTGACCATTTGTCCTTATCTCTTTTTGAGACCGGGAACCTTAGAGATCATCTACAGGGGTGGGGAACCTGTAGCCTTAAGGCCACATGTAGTCCTCTAGGTCCTCAAGTCCCCCCCTTAATATTTTAAGGGGATTTGTTCTCTGAAGTTTGGATTCAGTCAAAGGGCCGCACTTGACGACCTAGAGGGACATGTGTGGCCTCGAGGCTGCAGGTTCCCCACCCCTGATTCTAATTGAAGCTCCTTATTTTATAAATGAGAAAACTGAGATCCAGAGAGAGGCAATGCAACCTGCCCAAGGTCATATGGCCATTTGTTGATTCAGCTAAGACTAGAACCCAGATCTGGTCCACTATTTGTTAAATTAGTCTGATTTATTCAAAGTAACTGTAAGAGAATTATGAAAAGAACTAGAATCCCAATAAAAGAAATTGTATGCACTGAAGCATTAACTTTTACTCGAGTTTAGGAGTATTCAGCCATTCATTCAATTATAGTTCTCTCTGGCTCTGGATTTTTCCCCAGTGCTAGACATTACACTGTCTGCTCACGTAATACCTAACTAATATATGGTACAGGGCCCCAGCTGTGAAACATTTCTCTTGGTACGAGAAGTTGGCTAGCCTCAGATATGGATATTTAATAAGTTTATAGAAAATAGGCCTTTTCTTTGTGCCTCTGTAATACTGACTTATAGACCTAGGCCAGAGAATTTCAAGTGGTTACTTAAGGTGAAGAATGCACGTTGCTTAATGGAAAGTTAGTAGGATAGGTCTGTGATGTGAAAAGAAGCTGCTGTTGCTTCAAGCAACACATGGCACTTGGGTCCATTCATCCATCACATGGATGGCACACAGTAGCAGGACAGGTATTCTGGCTATGAACTTCTGCTGTTCTCGCCATAGAAAAGACTTGCATAGGGAGTAATCAGCTCATCTCTAAGGTAAGCTGTTAGAAAAGCAGACTCAAAGTAGGTCATAAACTATCCATCCTGAGACAGAGATTCCATTTCAAACACTATTTCCTTAGTGTTGAAAGATAAATAATATCAGCCCTGTCATTACATGCCATAGTTGTGATAGACTGATGGCTATATGTGGTAACTATCTTTGGGGATGACTTCCTTATTAACTGCTACATGTCTAACTCATAAGCATGTCATGAGGATGAAAGAGAAAAGGTCTATAACTTGCAGAACTTGCAGAAATGAACCACATAAATGTAAAGCAGTATTGTTATTAATGTCATTTCTCCATGAAATAATAGATGATTTCATCATTCCTTTAAGCAGCTCTGGCCAGTATATACTTTTAAAATCTGAGTAATTTTGTTATTACAGCAGGAATTTTAACCTGGGTTCCATGAGTTTGGTAGATAGATAGATAGATAGATAGATAGATAGATAGATAGATAGATAGATAGATAGAT